>NC_056440.1:54512016-54812016 GCF_018296145.1 Oncorhynchus tshawytscha
AGTCCTGGAGATGATCATAGAAAATCGCATTTGAACTCACATACTGTTCAGGGATATAAATAGAAAGTAGCATTGTAACTGTTGGATTATTCATCGGGTTAGGTGACGTTTCCTGCCATGTATTATGGGTATTGTTCTGAGAAATGCCCTGGAAATATTTCCTAACAGGGATCACCAAGGATGGTTTGACATTTGTGCGTGTGACTGGGAACAGATGTATCTCCAAGCAGAGAGAGACATTTCAAACAGAGATATATTTCTCAGTGTTATTTCTACATAATGTTGAAGGCTCTGGATGGATCAACATTGATTCACTGAAGAGTACATACTCTACTGATTTTCTCTTGTCTGAACAACAAAAATAAACATGCCATGTTTGCAGCGAGAAAATATTTTTACCCATCTGAGCCTGTGTGTGTTTGTGTTTGCGCGTGCTTGCATGCGTGCACTTGCATATGTTTGTGTACGTGGGTGTGTGGCGGATGCCTCAAGTTCCATTATTGCATGATTGACAGATCATCTCTTCGATCTTATCCCACAGAATCCTTTTGCTCACATTCCAGATGGCCAGGGTCTGTCCTTCCAGCTTGAGGGGAGCTGAGTGACTCTGACAGCTGCTTGCAGTTTCCAACCTTTCTTTTATTGTGCCTTGTGGTGCTATATGTATTCATCTGCTTTTCCTGTGACCCCTAGTCTCTCTTATTTCTTTCTCGATCTCTGTGTGAATCCTTTTCTCTCTCTCTATTGTTCTTATCTCTCATACTCTTCCCATTCAAACCTTCTGTCTCTGTCATCTCTCTCCTCTCTTTTGTCTCTACTGCTCTCTCCTCGTTCCACAATCTCTCTCTCTATCTCTGACTCTTTTTTTTCCTCCCCCTCTCCTCTCCCTGGTCTGCCCGTGGGGTAGTTGTCAGACATCTCCCCTTCAGTCACCGTCAGTCCTTGGTGGGCAGAGACAGAGATTGCTGCGGGGGCCAACTCATGACTAGCTAATTATGACACGGAAGCTCTGATCCGCCATTAGAACTGTCAATCGAAACCTGGTCGTTCGGTGATGAAGGCTGTTCTGTCTCTAGGCAACAGTAATATCTGTAGAGGAGGAAGTATGAGAGTGTGAATCTGATCTTTGCTGTTTATGGAAAAGGTAAGCTTTCAACTTTAAAGGGGGAAGAATGAAGAAAGTTGGTTTTGCTTTAGTTCAAGAGATATTTTTTTGTCTCTTGTTTGCAGTCTTTGAGGTGTACACCAGGACTGTTTGGGCTCATAGTAAACCTTGCAAAGTTGTAAATGATTTTTGCTATAAAGTGCATGAAGTATCACTTTTCAAGGCAGAAAGCGCGCCGTGAGCAAAGAGCTTCGAGCAGGGGGGGTATAGAACACTCAGCACCATTTCAGATCCAGAGAGAGGTTGAAAAGCCAATTATACAAGACGCTGGTTGATTACGATCATTAACAGATCCATATGGTCTAATCCACAGAGACTGTCTCTTTTACTAATTAATTCAGCATAGCTATTCAGCTTTTGCCGTCTTCGTATCCTATAGGTACAGTACTGAGTAGCAATGCTGGGGTGGATGGGATGCTGAGCACCATGGTAACATAGACAGCATTTATTGTATGTTGTGCCTTTTTTTTCAGAGGATCCCAATGTATTTTAAGTGTGTGTGTGTGTGTGTGTGTGTATGAGTGGGGGGTGGGACATCTGTACTCTCCTTGTACTGTAAAATAAATTGAAGACCCCCCCCCCCTAATTGAATTATATATATACAGTGGGGCAAAAAAGTATTTAGTCAGCCACCAATTGTGCAAGTTCTCCCACTTAAAAAGATGAGAGAGGCCTGTAATTTTCATCATAGGTACACTTCAAGTAGGCGGCAAGGTAGCCTAGTGGTTAGAGCGTTGTACTAGTTACCAGAAGGTTGCAAGTTCAAACCCCCGAGCTGACAAGGTACAATTCTGTCGTTCTGCCCCTGAACAGGCAGTTAACCCACTGTTCCTAGGCCGTCATTGAAAATAAGAATTTGTTCTTAACTGACTTGCCTAGTAAAATTCAAAACATTTAAAAATAAAAGTACTATGACAGAATCACATTGTAGGATTTTTAATGAACTTATTTGCAAATTATGGTGGAAAATAAGTATTTGGTCACCTACAAACAAGCAAGATGTCTGGCTCTCACAGACCTGTAACTTCTTTAAGAGGCTCCTCTGTCCTCCACTCGTTACCTGTATTAATGGCACCTGTTTGAACTTGTTATCAGTATAAAAGACACCTGTCCACAACCTCAAACAGTCACACTCCAAACTCCACTATGGCCAAGACCAAAGAGCTGTCAGAGGACACCAGAAACAAAATTGTAGACCTGCACCAGGCTGGGAAGACTGAATCTGCAATAGGTAAGCAGCTTGGTTTGAAGAAGTCAACTGTGGGAGCAATTATTAGGAAATGGAAGACATATAAGACCACTGATAATCTCTCTCGATCTGGGGCTCCATGCAAGATCTCACCCCGTTGGTTGAAAATGATCACAAGAACGGTGAGCAAAAATCACAGAACCACACAGTGGGACCTAGTGAATGACCTGCAGAGAGCTGGGACCAAAGTAACAAAGCCTACCATCAGTAACACTACGCCGCCAGGGACTCAAATCCTGCCGTGACAGACGTGTTCCCCTGCTTAAGCCAGTACATGTCCAGGCCCGTCTGAAGTTTGCTAGAGAGCATGTGGATGATCCAGAAGAAGATTGGGAGAATGTCATATGGTCAGATGAAACCAAAATAGAACTTTTTGGTGAAAACTCAACTCGTTGTGTTTGAAGGACAAAGAATGCTGAGTTGCATCCAAAGAACACCATACCTACTGTGAAGTATGGGGGTGGAAACATCATGCTTTGGGGCTGTTTTTCTGCAAAGGGATCAGGACGACTGATCCGTGTAAAGGAAAGAATGAATGGGGCCGTGTATCATGAGATTTTTAGTGAAAATCTCCTTCCATCAGCAAGGGCATTGAAGATGAAACGTGGCTGGGTCTTTCAGCATGACAATGATCCCAAACACACCGCCAGGGCAACAAAGGAGTGGCTTCGTAAGAAGCATTTCAAGGTCCTGGAGTGGCCTAGCCAGTCTCCAGATCTCAACCCCATAGAAAATCTCTGGAGGGAGTTGAAAGTCCGTGTTGCCCAGCAGCAGCCCCAAAACATCACTGCTCTAGAGGAGATCTGCATGGAGGAATGGGCCAAAACACCAGCAACAGTGTGTGAAAACCTTGTGAAGACTTACAGAAAACGTTTGACCTCTGTCATTGCCAACAAAGGGTATATAACAAAGTATTGAGAAACTTTTGTTATTGACCAAATACAGTGCCTTGCGAAAGTATTCGGCCCCCTTGAACTTTGCGACCTTTTGCCACATTTCAGGCTTCAAACATAAAGATATAAAACTATTTTTTTGTGAAGAATCAACAACAAGTGGAACACAATCATGAAGTGGAACGACATTTATTGGATATTTCAAACTTCTTTAACAATTCAAAAACTGAAAAATTGGGCGTGCAAAATTATTCAGCCCCCTTAAGTTAATACTTTGTAGCGCCACCTTTTGCTGCGATTACAGCTGTAAGTCGCTTGGGGTATATCTCTATCAGTTTTGCACATCGAGAGACTGACATTTTTTCCCATTCCTCCTTGCAAAACAGCTCGAGCTCAGTGAGGTTGGATGGAGAGCATTTGTGAACAGCAGTTTTCAGTTCTTTCCACAGATTCTCGATTGGATTCAGGTCTGGACTTTGACTTGGCCATTCTAACACCTGGATATGTTTATTTTTTAACCATTCCATTGTAGATTTTGCTTTATGTTCTGGATCATTGTCTTGTTGGAAGACAAATCTCTGTCTCAGGTCTTTTGCAGACTCCATCAGGTTTTCTTCCAGAATGGTCCTGTATTTGGCTCCATCCATCTTCCCATCAATTTTAACCATCTTCCCTGTCCCTGCTGAAGAAAAGCAGGCCCAAACCATGATGCTGCCACCACCATGTTTGACAGTGGGGATGGTGTGATGAGCTGTGTTGCTTTTACGCCAAACATAACGTTTTGCATTGTTGCCAAAAAGTTCAATTTTGGTTTCATCTGACCAGAGCAACTTCTTCCACATGTTTGGTGTGTCTCCCAGGTGGCTTGTGGCAAACTTTAAACGACACGTTTTTATGGATATCTTTAAGAAATGGCTTTCTTCTTGCCACTCTTCCATAAAGGCCAGATTTGTGCAATATACGACTGATTGTTGTCCTATGGACAGAGTCTCCCACCTCAGCTGTAGATCTCTGCAGTTCATCCAGAGTGATCATGGGCCTCTTGGCTGCATCTCTGATCAGTCTTCTCCTTGTATGAGCTGAAAGTTTAGAGGGACGGCCAGGTCTTGGTAGATTTGCAGTGGTCTGATACTCCTTCCATTTCAATATTATCGCTTGCACAGTGCTCCTTGGGATGTTTAAAGCTTGGGAAATCTTTTGTATCCAAATCCGGCTTTAAACTTCTTCACAACAGCTCGGACCTGCCTGGTGTGTTCCTTGTTCTTCATGATGCTCTCTGTGCTTTTAACAGACCTCTGAGACTATCACAGTGCAGGTGCATTTATACGGAGACTTGATTACACACAGGTGGATTGTATTTATCATCATTAGTCATTTAGGTCAACATTGGATCATTCAGAGATCCTCACTGGACTTCTGGAGAGAGTTTGCTGCACTGAAAGTAAAGGGGCTGAATAATTTTGCACGCCCAATTTTTCAGTTTTTGATTTGTTAAAAAAGTTTGAAATATCCAATAAATGTCGTTCCACTTCATGATTGTGTCCCACTTGTTGTTGATTCTTCACAAAAAAGTTTTATATCTTTATGTTTGAAGCCTGAAATGTGGCAAAAGGTCGCAAAGTTCAAGGGGGCTGAATACTTTCGCAAGGCACTGTACTTCTTTTCCACCATAATTTGCAAATAAATTCATTAAAAATCCTACAATGTGATTTTCTGGATTTTGTTTTCTTCTCATTTTGTCTGTCATAGTTGAAGTGTACCTATGATGAAAATTACAGGCCTCTCTCATCTTTTTAAGTGGGAGAACTTGCACAATTGGTGGCTGACTAAATACTTTTTTGCCCCACTGTATATATAGTAGACAAAGATTTTTTTAACTGACCGGAATTGCATATTGACTTATTTCCATTGTTGTCCCTATTTATTTTGTACTTAAATACATAGACACAATACAGAGAGAGAGATGAAAAAATGCACAACCTCCAGATGAGTATGAGGGGGGTGTTTAAGTACATTTCATACAAGCTTGTTTGGCTGGTAGCTTAGATGTTTGAGGCTGCTGGTGAACCATGAAGTGCAGGCATAATCAAAGTGACACTGGACTAGCACACTTATCAGAGTCTTTAGGGTGTCTATGGCTACGTTTCCATCCAATTAGCGACCGACTCGTGAACATTCCAAAATCTTCATAAGAATAATATGCCATTTCTGAGTTTCCTTTAGAAAATGTTGGCACGGGGAAGATTTTAATTTACCAGACATTTTAGAAAATGTATGGACATCCATATGCTTCCGGTCCAACCTGGCACAGCCATCGCATCAATAAACGAAGGATGTTGGCCTGCCATGTTTATTGACCTATCCAAAGCTTTTGACACTGTTGATTATGGAACTCTGTTAAATAAGCTGTTTTCGACTGGACTGGGCTCTGATATTTGCTTACGTTTCAATAATTACCTCCATGAAAGAACCAAAGCCAATCATGGCAGATGGTATCAAATCTGCCAGTTTCTAGAGCTTCAAAAAGGTGTCCCACAAAGCTCGGTACTAGGGCCACTATTGTTTACTATCTATCTTAATAAAATCAATGATAATATGAGATCTTTTTAAATTCATTTATACGCTGACAATACTCTGTTAAACTCCATTGCACCCACTATTGGCCGAGCATTTGAAATCTGACTTTCTGATACTGCAGAAGACACATTCTGATTTTAAGTTGGTGCTGAATCCTAATAAAACAAAATATATGCTCTTCTCTAGACTACATCATTTAAATCTCAATGACTATTAATAAATGACCAGCCTAAATTGTATAGAAGTTTAACTTGTTCCTTATTATAAATATCTTGGTATATGGCTAGATGACAAGTTGTCTTTCGAAACACATATCTGAGCTGGTAAAGAAAGTTGAAATTTAAGATGGGTTTATTTTATTTGTCAATAGAAAGAAAATGGTTCAGGCCACCTTTATGTGTGTATTGGATTATGGGGATATTTACATGCATGCTGCAGCGTCCACCCTTCAACCCTTGGGTGCTGTATGTCGTTGTGCTCGGAGGTTCATTTCTGGCTCTGGTTTTAAAACTCACCACTGTTCCTTATGTCTAGAAGTAGGTTGGGCCTCTTTAACCGCCAGAAGAGAGCAGCAGTTTATGTCATTTCTCTATGAAGCGTCAATGCAAAAAAAACATCCAATGTATCTGACATCTCTAATCTCTTATAGAATGACTAATTATAAAACTAGGTCAATTCATTACATTACACTTCAGATCCCCCCCAACTTTCTACACAGATTGGAAAATGTACCTTCAGTTATGCTGCACTTCACATGCGGAACAATTTACAACAAAAAAAAGGTTCTGGTCCCTCGGTTAATTTAAAAAAAATCTATTTATGATCTTTAAAATGTTCATTTTCATTATTTTTCTTATTGCGTATATGTCTTAAGTCTGTGTATTTGTGCACATATATTTTTCTTCTTCTTTGTGTTGAAAACAGTGCTGTACTGCAAATGAGACCTTGGTCTCAGTTGATCCCCTGTATAAATAAAAGCTTTTCCCGCACTTCACTACTGGGGCTCTTTAAAGACCTCTCACTGCAAGAGGACAGCAGTAGTAGACCACAGAGCCCCTCTTTAATGATCACACATCTGCAGAGAGAGTGAGAACAAGAGAGAGAAAATGAGAGGTTTTTTCCTCTCTCACTCTACTCTGACAGGGTGTTTAGTGTCCAGATAAAGAAGGGATGTAGTAGGAAAATATAGCGTCCAGGGGGAAGCAGGGGAAGACAGGTCTGAAAAAATAACTAGGGGAGAGAACAGTAATTGGATATGATAAATCATTGGTGGATATAGATTTGTTAAATTATTAGTAGTGTGTGTGTTGGGGGGGCGTGTGCATCGTGCCCGACTGTATGTGACAGGCGCGTAGTCATAAGTAATAGCTTTTTCAAGGTGTGTGTGTGGTATTTGACTGCCAGGTAGACAAAGAAGCAATTGGTCTTTCTTGATGTGGAAACCACGTGTGAGCATGTGCATTGGTGCACTTGTGTGTGTATGTGTCACATTGTTTTCTATGCCTATACTTTATGTGCACCTGTGAATTTGTGTTCAAATCAAGCTTCTGACTAAGACTATCCAGTCAACAAGGTATCACAGTCTCACTTCAGAATCAGACTTTTCAGAAAGGGGATAAACGTCTATGTATGAAGTGAAAGTAAAGATCCATGTTTTACAATTAAGTTTAGGCATTAACTTCCGAGTGGTTAAGGTTTGGGAAAGGCTTAAAACTTTAAAAAAAACAAAAAAATATGTATACGACAGTATTCCTCCCGAGGTCTTTTTAAATATTTGAGAAAATGAACATATTGCCACGGCTGAATTTCTGCAGCTCAATGCTTCCCATGGCTCCCCCTTTTGGCTATTGGGATACAATTCATAGTGCAGTTTCAAAATGTAAATGGCAAGTTAAACAATCCTGGATAAAATGAACACATTTACAAAAAGGGAAAGCCTTAAGAGGACTATCCGTACTGCACTAGAAATTGTATTTCCAGGCACTAGCATTTCGCCCTATCCTAAATTGGTTTACACATGATTCTTCTGCACTCTGGCTGAGTATAGCGAGAAATGGCTACTCCGATTGGCCTGGATGAGGTGGTCTTTACTGATGTACAGTGCCTTCAGAAAGTATTCTCACCCTTTGACTTTTTCCACATTTTGTTGTTACAGCCTGAAAATAAAATGGATTAAATTTAGATTTTTGGGGGATCAATAGCCTACACACAATAACCCATATTGTGAAAGTGGAATTATGTTTTTCTTAATTTTGTACAAATTAATTTAAAAAATGAAAAGCTGAAATGTCCAAAGTCAATAAGTATTTGACTCTTTCGCTATGGAAAGCCTGAATAAGTTCAGTAGTAAAAATGTGCTTAACAAGTCACATAATAAGGACTCACTCTGTGTGTAATAATAGTGTTTAACATTTTGAATGACTACCTCATCTGAATGACTAACCCACACATTAAATTATCTGTAAGGTCCCTCAGTTGAGCATTGAATTTCAAACACCAAGACCAGTGAGGTTTTCCAATGCCTCGCGAAGAAGTGCATCTATTTTTAGATTGGTAAAACAAAAAAAAACAGCCATTGAATATCCCTTTGAGCATGTTGAAGTTATTAATTATACTTTGGATGGTGTAACATTACATCCCTTCAAAGTTACATTATTCCTTTCTAACTAATTTCCCAAAGAGGAAGGAAACCGCTCAGGGATTTCACCATGAGGTCAATGGTGATTTCAAAACAGTTACATAGATTAATGGCTGTGATAGGAGAAAACTGAGACTGGATCAACAACATTGTAGTTATTCTACAATACTCAACTAATTGACACTTTGAAAAGAAGGAAGCCTGTACAGAATACAATATTCTGTGGCCATAATGACCACAGTTATGTTTGGAGGAAAAAGGGGGAGGCTTGCAAGCCGAAGAACACCATCCCAACCGTGAAGCAGTAGAAACAAAGTCTATAGAAACAAAATTCCATTGTCTGCATAAAGGGCAATTAGAAGTACCATCTGATCTATTCTGATACCTGAAATATTGGGGTGGGACTTAACAGCTATGCCTAGAGGCTCAATGGCTAGAATAAACAAGAGAGGAGAAAGAGGGCAGCTCTGCCTAGAACCCCTGCAGATGTCAAAGGATTAGATGCCGTATTAGTAGTAAGCATCTCTCCAGTGGGATTTTTATATAGTATCTTTGTACATTTACAAAAGCTCTCACCACAACCAAAACGAGTTAACACTTCAAAGAGGTAGGGCCACTCAACCCTGTCGAAGGCCTTCTCTGCGTCTAACGACAGGATTGCAGTGTCTGACGACCCAATTCTAGCATGTAGAACATTTAGCACTGAATAAGAATAATAACTCCCCTTGCATGGGAACTAAATGAGGCTGCAATGACCTGCCCAGGCCACCTTTTGCGTATCTTAGGAATGTCGTCAGAAAGATAGATGTGATTCTTGCAAAAATATGATCTTTGCCTGAAGTTGTTTTAATCTACTTATGTATTACCTGTTTGATTTCGGCAATTTTATTTAATCCCCTACAGTTCCAGGATGTAAATTGAACCTTAACACCATGAGTCACCGAATTTACCAGGGACACTTGAACTAAAGCATTGCCCCATAAGAGCACATTGGATCAGCAATGATATACCAATAGGCCTCTGTTACCACCATAAACAAAAACACAAAGGACGCTTTAAGACACGTCATTGTACAAAAACACATGCCCAACAATCAACCACGGACGTGTGATTAACCCTCTTGCCCCAAAGTATCTAACAGACCTCTCCTCCTCTCAGTGACACTCCGTATAAAGTGCTCAACAGATCCACACACGCGAGTAGCTGCCTCTGTCTCTGTGTTTTCTCCCCTCTGTACACCTTCTGCCCCGATTACTTGTCATTACACTATATTGTGTTCACCATTTAACTAAGAACCAAACAAAATACCAGGAGTGAGCCAGAATATAAGACCACCGTGATCTAGCCTCATATTGGCTAAAATAAAACAAACCCACAACAGGATGTTCTGATGAAAAAAAGCAAAGTTTCATGGTACATACAATTATAATAAGGCTAGGCTTACTTGTTCAATAGACAGTGCTACTATGTTATTAGATCAATTATAATACAGCGAACCGGCTCAAACTTTAAATAGCTGTTTAGACAAAACCGAAAGCAACAGTTTGAAAAAGGTCCAAAAAATAGGCCAACGTTTAACTTTGCGTTGGTATCGCCTCTTCTTCGGCGTTGTTCCACTTCCACACCTCTGCCGAGCTTCTCAAGAAACTGCTCCGCCTCGGCTGGTGTTTCAAAAATGTATGAACGACCGCCGTGTGAGACCCTCAGGCTCGCTGGAAAGATGATTCGGATAGCCTTAGCCCATAGCCGCTGCTTGATACCGTCGAAGCGTTTCTGCTGCTTGTAGACTTCTGTGGAGAGATCTGGGAAGAACATAACTTGCTGATTCTTGTAGAGTACTCTCCCTTTTGCCCCGTCTGCATTCACCACATGCATCGTATCTTTTATAGTTTAAGAACTTCATTATCAGAGACCGTGGGCCTGAAATCCGACGAGCTCTCTCAATGATCAAAGGAGAGCGGAGTGGTTCCATCTCCAGGGCCTCGGGAAGCCACCGCTCTACAAATGAGCAAGCATCGCTCCCCTCAGCGCCTTCGGGGAGATGTACTAGTCTCAAGTTCGATCTCCTTCTGCGGCCCTCCAAATCAACTAGTTTAGAGGTAAGCAATTCAACCTTTTCCCCAAGAGCGGTGGTCATTGCCTGCAGGGTTATAATGTGTCTTTGTTTGCAGAGATACGTTCCTCAGCCTGAGATTTGCCCAGCACATTCGTTGACTTCCTTTTTAACGTTGTCCACTGCAGACAGTACATTTTCGAATTTGATAGAGAATTCTGTATTCATTTCTTTGATGGCCTTGAGGATATCTTCGGAGCTAATGTCACTGCACGTGTTTATCGCCTCAGTCCTGCTTCCACCACGAGCACATGAAGCTAGCAAGATACCTTCGTCCTCAGACTCTAAACTTTCACTCGTTAAGTCTGGCTTTTTGGTGTGACTTTTCTTTTGTTGGCATTGCTAATAAACTATTACTGCCTTTCCTGGTACAAACTTAAGGGTGAACTTATTTCAGAATTTATTTCGAGCTATAAAAAGATGTGACCGATCAGCTCTGCGCCATACCGGAAGCCTCTTTAAGGGCTATTTGTCCACTTAACCAGCATGGCTACCTCAGCGTTCTGCAGCGATACACCATCCCATCTGGTTTGCGCTATAATTTGTTTTTCAACAGGACAATGACCCAAAACACACCACCAGGCTGTGCAAGTGCTATTTGACCAAGAAGGAGAGTGATGGAGTGCCGGATCAGATGACCTGGCCTCCACAATCACCTGACCTCAACCAAATTGAGATGGTTTGGGATGAGTCGGACTGCAGAGTGAAGGAAAAGCAGCCAACAAGTGCTCAGCATTTATGGGAGCTCCTTCAAGACTGTTGGAAAAGCATTCCAGGTGAAGCTGGTTGAGAGAATGCCAAGAGTGTGCAAAGCTGTCATCAAGGCAAAGTGTGGCTATTTGAAAAATTCTAATATAAAATATATTTTGGTTTGTTTAACGCTTTTGGTTACTAAACGATTCCATATGTGTTATTTCATAGTTTTGATGTCTCCACTACTGTAACACAATGTAGAAAATTGTAAAAAAATAAATAAAGAAAAACCCTTGAATGAGTAGGTGTTCTAAAACATTTGACCGGTAGTATATATCTACTTGAAAATCTATGGCAAGACCTGTAATTGGTTGTCTAGCAATGGTCAGTTTTGAATTCAGGCTGTAACACAACAAAATGTCGAATAAGTCAAGGGGTATGAACACTTTCTGAAGGCACTGTATCCCTTAAACAATGGGATACAGGTCCTATTATTTCTCACACAATTTCTATTTGGTGCAACATTAAAAGACAATGTAACTGGAAATCAAAATGGCATGCCCTTACTCCAATATTTCACAATAATACATTGCGATGTGGAGGGGGGACTTTTGCATCCCCCAATGGTCCAGATGTGGAATCCGTACCCTTGCCTATATCACGGACAGTAATGGTTTGAGAACAGATTTGAAAGATACATACACATTACCAACATATTATTTACGTTTTACGGTGAAATTGGCCCCAACATCCAACTGTTCGCTGTGCCGCTAAATCAGGAATTTCGAAATACATGAATTAAAATATCCTATTATGTTGCTTATCGATGATAGCCCCTTGAATCTCTCAGTCAATCAGAGAAGACTACTGGGGGAGAGGCTGAAGGGGGAATGGGTTGGGGGTATCTATGTACAGTGGGGGAAAAAAGTATTTAGTCAGCCACCAATTGTGCAAGTTCTCCCAATTAAAAAGATGTGAGAGGCCTGTAATTTTCATCATAGGTACACTTCAACTATGACAGACAAAATGAAAAAAAAATCCAGAAAATCACATTGTAGGATTTTTAATGAATTTATTTGCAAATTATGGTGGAAAACTTTTGTTATTGACCAAATACTTATTTTCCACCATAATTTGCAAATAAATTCATTAAAAATCTTACAATGTGATTTTCTGGATTTTTTCCCCTCATTTTGTCTGTCATAGTTGGAGTGTACCTATGATGAAAATTACAGGCCTCTCTCATCTTTTTAAGTGGGAGAACTTGCACAATTGGTGGCTGACTAAATACTTTTTTGCCCCACTGTATGTATTTCTTTGATTGTTTTTATGTATCTATAACCCACTCCGCCCCCCAAAAATGGTCAAAACTAAATTGAAAGTTAGTCTGATTTTTCTCCACTCTCATTCTGTCTTAGTGAGTGTCAAAGGTAAAATAAACTAAGTCTCTCTATTGACCTCTGAGTGTATTTGTGTGTCCCACTCTCTAACACCTCTCTTTCTATCTCTCCCCACGACCAACCCCCCTCCTCTTCCATTCCTATCTATAGCTGCAACAGTCGGCGTATCATGACACATTTGGCTCCAGTGACAAGATGGATTCCCTCATCAGCCTCTATAATTTAATGAATCAACCAATCAAATATGAATAAGGACACACTCACTTCCCCCGAACACGGCCACTGAAATCCATAGAGGAATCAGAGAGAGAGAGAGATGAACACAGCCACTGAAATGCACAGAGAAATCTGAGAGAGAAAGAGAGAGGAAATTAATGGATTACGGAACACAGAACAAATTTACAGAAACCAAAGCCAGTGGGACTTTAATTGTGTAACTTGTTGGAGAAAATCAATGGTAAAACTTTACATTGTAAAAAGAACATCATAATCTACGATAAACCAACCAACAGAAGTCTAAAACTAGCTCCTGAAAAGTCTCTCAGCATTTTCCTTGAGCTTTTGTGACATGAAAAAACATGTCTGCAATTATATTATCTCGCTTCCCGTCATGAAGCTGCCTGTGTTTCTAAACTGGAACCTATTATCATCTGTATTTTCTATACGATCGAAAGGCTAAATAAGGAAAAATAATTATATCCCTACTTTGCTTTTCCAACCAAGGTCTGTGATTAAAGGAGAAAAAAATGAAATCAACTCAGAGGACAATGAAAGTATATGAAAAAGCATATTTCCTGTACTATCAAAACTTGATTAAAACCACATCGACTTCCATTATCCTCTACAAGAGTTGCTGAAAATGTTTCACCGGTAATTAAATACTGACTAAACTGTCTGGAACCTTCTAGTTTCCCATTGTGTTAGGCAATCGCAATGCCCAGTGAACTAGTGATGTGGGGATGTCTGTCTTTGTCACTCTCCAAACCAATATAAAGTTGTCTTCTATCGCTCTGAGGTCTGATAGGTGACCCAACATCTGTGTGGAAATACACACACACACACTCATATGAGCATACGCACACGCATACAGGCACGAGCACGTGCTCACCCATGCGCACACACACACCATTAGTAATGTCACAGGTTAGAGGAGAGCGCTACTGTATAATTCTGTTTACTCAAAAGAACTTGAACTCTTTCTTATCGTCTGAGATTCCCATGGATTGGAAAGCTGCCGCGGTCATCCCCCTCTTCAAAGGGGGAGACACTCTAGATCAAAACTGTTACAGACCTATATCTATCCTACCCTGCCTTTCTAAGGTCTTCGGAAGCCAAGTTAACAAACAGATTACCGACCGTTTCCAATCCCACCGTACCTTCTCCGCTATGCAATCTGGTTTGCCACGCTCAAGTTCCTAAACGATATCATAACCGCCATCGATAAGAGACATTACTGTGCAGCCGTATTCATCGACCTGGCTAAGGCTTTTGTCTCTGTCAATCACAACATTCTTATTGGCAGACTCAACAGCCTTGGTTTCTCAAATGATTGCCTTGCCTGGTTCACCAACTACTTCTCTGATAGAGTTCAGCGTGTCAAATCGGAGGACATGTTGTCCGGACCTCTGGGAGTCTCTATGGGGGTGCCACAGGGTTCAATTCTCGGGCCAACTTTCTTCTCTGTATACATCAATGATGTCACTCTTGCTGCTGGTGATTCTCTGATCCACCTCTACGCAGACGACACCATTATGTATACCTCTGGCCCTTCTTTTGTCACTGTGCTAACTAACCTCCAGATGAGCTTCAATGCCATACAACTCTCTTTCCGTGGCCTCCAACTGCATGCTCTTCAACCAATCGCTGCCCGCATCCACACGCCCGTCCAGCATCACTACTCTGGACAGTTCTGACTTAGAATATGTGGACAACTACAAATACCAAGGTGTCTGGTTAGACTGTAAACTCTCATTCCAGACTCACATTAAACATCTCCAATCCAAAATTAAATCTAGAATCGGCTTCCTATTTCGCAACAAAGCATCCTTCACTCATGCTGCCAAACATACCCTCGTAAAACTGACCATCCTACCAATCCTCGACTTCGGCGATGTCATTTACAAAATAGCCTCCAACACTCTACTCAAGAAATTGGATGCAGTCTATCACATTGCAATCCGTTTTGTCACCAAAGCCTAATATACTACCAACCACTGCGACCTGTACGCTCTCGTTGGCTGGCCCTCGCTTCATACTCGTCGCCAAACCCACTGGCTCCAGGTCATCTACAAGTCTCTACTAGGTAAAGCCCTGCCTTATCTCAGCACACTGGTCCCCATAGCAGCACCTACCTGTAGCCCTCGCTCCAGCAGGTATATCTCACTGGTCACCCCCAAAGCCAATTCTTCCTTTGGCTGCCTCTCCTTCCAGTTCTCTGCTGCCAATGACTGGATCAAACTGCAAAAATCACTAAAGCTGGAGACTCTTTTCTCCCTCACTAGCTGTCAGAGCAGCTCACAGATCACTGCACCTGTACATAGGCCATCTGTAAATAGCCCTTCCAACTACCTCATCCCCATACTGTATTTATTTATTTATTTATCTTGCTCCTTTGCACCCCAGTATCTCTACATGCACATTCACCTTCTGCACACTCTACCATTCCAGTGTTTAATTGCTATATTGTAATTACTTCGCCACCATGGACTATTTATTGCCTTACCTCCCTTATCCTACCTCATTTGCACATGCTGTATACAGACTTTTTCTACTGTTGATTGTATGTTTGTTTATTCCATGTGTAACTGTGTTTGTTTTATGTGTCAAACTGCTTTGCTTTATCTTGGCCAGGTCATAGTTGCAAATGAGAACTTGTTCCCAACTAGCCTACCTTGTTAAATAAAATAAAGGTGAAATAAAAAACTTGTTCTACCCTTCAGGGATTTTCACCTCTCTTCTCCTTTCTGTACCCAGCATGCTCTCTGCTACAGTCTGCAGTCTTTCCACAGGAAGTCGGCAAAAGTCACCCACATCCACTGGGCCATAGTTAGCGGAGTTGTACTGGGGGTGACTGAGGAAGGCAATGATCTGTAGAATATTTGTGTTTGAAGAAAGAGTTAGATAAAGTGTGTGTGTGTGTGTCTTTGCCACGTGTGTTTGTATGCATGTAAAATACATTTCCTACCCAGATGGAGGTTAGCAGGGACTCAGAGACCTTGGTTCCACACAGCAGTGCAGGCAGAACAGATGAAGATGGATTGGAGGTGCTCTCTGACACTGTAGGGAAACAGAACCAAGACAGAGGTATAGGAACACACTCACACACTGAGAGCACATTACTCCGACCCGCCGCCAAGGTTCTCAGCAGAAAGGTTCAGTGCTTTCCTTGGCGGGTTTTCAAAACCAAGACACAGCAGTTTCCTCTCTTTCTTCCCTCAATCTTTTTATGTTTCTTCTGGCTGACCCCTTTGCTGAGTCAGCTGATGAGTTGCTTTGCTTTCTGTGTTTGATGATCCCTCCTTCTTTTCTGGGGTGTGTGCGTGTGTGTGCAAGCGTGCATGCCTGCCAGCTTTGTCTGTCTGTCCGTCCATCCATCCGTGCATACAGTAGGATGGATCACTCAATCTGACACATCATTAGCCACACTGACAGAAGGGTCACAGTTTAAAGTCCTAAAGGCAGAGGAGAGGTCAAATCCATACATCCTTCTACCTTCACCCCATATCTCCTCACCCCACTCTCTTTTTCAATCCTACCCCACAGCCTCAGGCACTCACCTCCTCCTTTATTCCCCTCTGCCCATCCTCTCCCAATGTCTATGTAAAAACAGTTGAGACTTAATATACCCCGTCTTAGGGATAGGAGTCCCGCTAGTGGGACAACTTCCAGTGAAACTGGATGGCGCGCAATTCAAATAAATATTATGCATTTTAAACATTTATGTACATATAAGTGTCATATTGGCTGAAAGTTTAAATTCTTGTTAATCTAACTGCACTGTCCAATTTACTGTTGCTATTACAGCAAAAACATGCCATGCGTTTGTTTGAGGGAGGCGCCCCACATCAAAATATTTTTCCACCGGCACAGGTTTCATACATTCACAAATAAAAATTAAATATTCACTTTAACTTTTGAAAATCTTCCTCTGATTTTTCATCCAAAGGGTCCCAGCTATAACATGTAGTGTCGTTTTGTTAGATAAAATCCTTCTTTGTGTCCCAAAAAGTCAGTTTAGTTGATGTCCTCAACTTGAGTAATCCACTCGTTCAACTTGCAGAGAAAAGAATCTGAAAATCTGCCACTAAACTTTGTTTCAACAAGTCAAAATAAGTTTCTATTTACTCCTCAGATACCCTAAATTGTAATCAAACTATAATATTTCTTATAGAAAGAAGTATGTTCAATAGGAAACTGATTTTAGCAGGTGCGTAATGTCTTCATGCGCGCGCAAACACGAATTTCCAAGACTGTGTCCTTCTGATAAAACGGATATTTCTCATTTGTTTTTGAAATTACATGCCTGAAACCTTGAACATAGACTGCTGACACCCTTTGGAAGCCATACGAATTGCATCCAGGGAGCTAATTTTCAATATGACCATTTCCTTTCTAAGAGGATGGTCTCTCTCAAAAAAAATTCCAGTTGGTTTTTCTTTGGATTTTCTCCTACCATATCTATTCTGTTATTATTCTCCGGCATTATTTTAACATTCAGGGCCTGAGCTACAGGCAGTTTACTTTTGACTAGTCATTCAGACAGGTAGTGGAGAAAAAAGGGGCCTAGCCCTAAGAATAAATTAAAACTCATATTCTCAGTAATTAGTGTTCTCTCTGAATCTCGACAGCAACCACCCCCGTTTCAACCCTCCCAGATCTGATCTTTGATCGGCATTAACAGCTTAAAATCACTCAAACACATACCCTGAGCTCTAACAACCCAGTACCGCTGCAACTTGTTATCATTCTGTCAGAGCCACAAAACATTGGATGAAAAACACATCCATGCCCAATGTAATGCCTTTCCCCTATTAGACAAATAGGAAATGCTTTATTTACTTGTCTACACACTGGCTTAATCATTTCGCTCCAAATGCTTTCTGCTTCCATGTACCATGGCTAAGAGAGGCAATCTGGACTGGTTTGTAGCGTTTGTTGTTCTGACTTTCCTGTGTCTCGTCGTTAATAATGCAACTCTTGCGCATTTGAAGAATTGTTTCCAGCCAGCGAACTGAAGTAAATCTGCCAAACCTCTCCAAAGTTAGTTTACTTTCTTTTTTAGCAACCTTGAAAAATGAAGTGAATAATTTCTTTAAAATCCTTCCTTCCTTTGTAGATATACTGCTTTTCCACACAACAAATACATTATTTCCCTGGAGTCGATTATTGATAAGGAGTGAAAAAGTTTTCCTGAAAAAGTAACGATCCTCGGTCACTGAAAGGCCTTGAATTTTTCTCTCCGAGTCCATCAATGAAGGTTGACAACCCACAAAACACTTTGCCTTGGAAAAAGGGCCCTTTTTGTTGCTTGGTTACTAATCTCTTGCCAACCTTCCTCCCGCCTGTCAACTGGATAGGAGCACAGCTAGAGACATTTTGCACCCTCGACAACCACTGTGATTATTATTATTTGACCCTGTTGGTCATCTATGAACATTTGAACATCTTGGCCATATTCTGTTATAATCTCCACCTGGCACAGCCAGAAGAGGACTGGCCACCCCTCATAGCCTGGTTCCTCTCTAGGTTTCTTCCTAGGTTCTGGCCTTTCTAGGGAGTTTTTCCTAGCCACCGTGCTTCTACACCTGCATTGCTTGCTGTTTGGGGTTTTAGGCTGGGTTTCTGTACAGCTCTTTGTGACATCAGCTGATGTGAGAAGGGCTTCATAAATACATTTGATTGATTGATTGATTGAATGAACTTTCTCTATCTCATGGCCTCTGCTAGAAGGATGTCAGACAGAGGATGCTACAGGCTGAAATAAATACTCTACCCATCGTACACCTAAATGTATCGTGACTGACTCATCCTTTTGCACATCCTTTTCCTCAATTATTAACTGAATGAAGGGCCAGAACGATCTCACTAGGAGGACTGCAATCTGTTTTTAATGTGGAAGAACGGATAGGCCTATTCCTCTTTCTTCATCGTGAGAGAAGTGGAAGGGAGTGGAGTAAATCTTGATTTGAATATGCGTATTGCTTTAAAGCTGTCACATGTCAACAGCATTGTACAACTACAGGCCAGGCTGCAAATATACAGTGTAGTCAAACTGAATATTTGGCACAGAGGTCACAACCAACCAACTGTTTCATTCCTTGCAATTGAGCTGAAGTGTTATAAATCATTAAAGTCAGACATTTACTACCATTCATCTATTAGGCTACATACCAGAGGTTTTCACTCTCAAGCCCCTGTAAAAAACTAACCAAAGACTAACGCCCTAGATGCATATTGGTCGGACAGCCCACTCCACAGATATACAGTTTTGGAGTGTGAGTTTGCAGCCAGTGGGACCAGGGCAGAGGGGAAAGATTGATGTTGTACATTTTCCCTCCAAACTTCCCTCCACTCCCTCTGTTGCACAGTCAAGTATGACAGGACATTTTACAAGCATCCCCAACACCACTGTGGTTATGAAACTGGGCCATTTAATGCCGCATGTGGGGGGCATTCTGGCACAAAATGGCTGCCATACATCACCCAAGGCGGTAGCCTGGGGGTGAAATGGGGTTTGTCAAACACATAAGAGCAAACCCATACGCGTGTTTGTGTGTGTTCGCCGTGTCTGTGCATGTTGGGTGTGTGAGGGTCAGATGTGACCAATCACAGTGGTTAATGACTCTCCAAACAGCACTATAATAAAACAAATTCATCAGGGGAAGAAATGTTTTACTAATCAGAGAGCTAACGAATCTTGCGGCATGGCGACAAGTATTGCTGAAGATGATTAACTCCGTATGTGATTGACTTTGACAACTTTATTCTCCTCTCTCTGCTCTCAGACACTAACACAAGGTACAAACTCAACACTAACTGAAATCAATTGGAATTGAAGCTGTTGAGCAAAATAAGAAAATATGAATGAATGAATCCAGAATAAATCAAGGAAATCATCTGAAGCAAAACAAGGAAGAATCCATTCTAACTGAAGCTACTCCTTCCTGTCACTACTCTCCCGATTGCAGAAAATGATACCTAGAAGCTATGAAAAGAGCACAATACCTGATATTTCTTACTGTCTCCCCTTTTGCTCTCTCTCTTTCAATTGAATGTTAAGGGCTTTATTGGCATTGGAAACATATGTTAACATTGCCAAAGCAAGTGAAGTTGATAATAAACAAAAGTGAAATAAACAATAACGATCTCTCTCTCTCTCTCCTTCCCTCGTTTTCTCCTTTTGCTAACATCTGTAATACACTTCTGGCAGGAACAGATGTGAGATGAAGCAATAAAGAAGTGATGGGCTATAACAGGCCCCTCATCGTTCCTAAAGTTTGGTGTGTTTGTGTGTGCGTGATCCTCTGGGAAATGATCTGAGACCAGAGTGCAGTCCCCTCGTGGCTGGCAACAGATGCTGGATATGCTAACCCCCTATAATACCCCTATAACAAGGTCACTCACCCACAGAGACGGGAAGACAGATATTACTGTATGGGACACACTAACACACTACCACGCAGTGTATGGTGAACACAGATGTCGGTGCCTTTCTTTTTCTATGGCACACTTCTGTGCATAGCGGGAACAAGGGCTGCCAACCTAACTCCACTTCCATCTAATTCATATGTCATTTTGAAAGTTAACTTGCCAGTGTGTGTGTAAACCAATAAAACGAACTACATGACAGAGGACTCAAGGCACGGAGGCAACTGTAGCACATAAACGTGTTAAATCCCCTATATAAATGCTCTAGATAGACAGTTGGTCTGAATCCACAGATTAGACAGTGGCAGTCTCCAAGAGCATGTTTCAATTAGCCTCTGCCACTTTGTCATTCTGATTCATTATCACAACAGTTATTTCTGATCTACAGCCTCCTCAATCTGTTCCTTTACTCTCTTCATTTCTTTCTCGCAGGTACTCACTTCTCTTAATCCTTAACAGGCCTCTGTTGTCGCCGCTCTCTCCTCCATGACTTTGTCTACCATCTTTGTCAAGTCTCTCCTCATCTTCTTTTCTTAATATAATTTGTCTGTTGTGTACTCGTTTTCTGTCCCCTCTTACCTCTCCTTTCTTCTACTTGTTTCTCTCTCTTTTCTCTGCTCTTATCCTCTAATCTCTTTTCATCTATCCTCTCCTCTTTTCTTGCATGCGCGTGTGTGTGCGTGCACATGTGCGTGTGGATTTGTAATGCCTGAGTCACCAATTACACTATGCTGTGAATTCCAAAAAAACATACTTCCCTATTCCTGATTTAGATATACTGTAATTACAGCCAGTAAGGTGAATTTGACCCAGAATATTGACCCAGAACAAACATAATAACATGATTGTCTCTTTATTTTAATGCATTCTGCCTCAATACTTCTGCCTTTTTTTGGGGGGTCTTTTCTTCATCTTTCATTTCTCTCTATTTTTATCACCACTCTTGTCATCTCTCCTCCACACCCTCTATCTTCCCCAAGTCTCTTTGTTTGCACCTTTTCTGTTCTTTGTTGGTTTACCTGTTTTCATATCTCCTACTACAACAGTGTTGAATCCACAAAGTATTACCTTGCCATTACACAAAAGCACGCAGCCCTTGCAAGACAAGGGAAACAACTACTTCCAGGTCTCAGAGCGGTTGACGTCACCGATTTAAACGCTACTAGCGCACACCGCTAACTAGCTAACCATTTCACATTGGCTACAATAAATCAAATCAAGCTGTATCGGTCACATACACGTGTTTAGCAGATGTTATTGCTGGTGTAGCGAAATGCTTGTGCTTCTAGTTCCGACAGTGCAGCAATATCAAACAAGTGATATCTAACAATTTCTTAACAAATACCTAATACCCACAAATCTAAGTAAAGGAATGGAATTAAGGACATATAAATATATGGATGAGCAATGTCAGAGTGGCATATACTAAGATACAGCAGATAGTATAGAATACAATATACACATATGAGATGAGTAATGCAAGATATGTAAACATCATTAAAGTGACATTATTAAAGTGACTAGTGTTCCATTTATTAAAGTGGCCAATGATTTTAAGTCTGTGTATGTATGTAGGCAGCCGCCTCTCTGTGCTAGTGATGGCTATTTAACTGTCTGATGCTCTTGAGAGAGAAGCTGTTTTTCATTATCTCGGTCCCAGCATTGATGCACCTGTACTGACCTCGCCTTCTGGATGATAGCGGGGTGAACTGGCAATGGCTCAGGTGGTTGTTGTCCTTGATGATCTTTTTGCCCTTCCTGTGACATCGGGTTCTGTAGGTGTCCTGGAGGGCAGGTAGTTTGTGCAGACTGCACCATCCTCTGGAGAACCCAGCAGTTGTGGGCGGTGCAGTTGCCGTACCAGGCGGTGATACAGCCCAACAGGATGCTCTCAATTGTACATCTGTAAAGGTTTGTGAGGGTTTTAGGTGACAAGCCAAATTTCCTCACGTCGGCCACGGAGAAGGAGAGCCCACAGTCCTTGGTAGCTGGCCGCGTCGGTAGCACTGTGTTATCCTCAAAGCGGGAAAAGAACGGGTTTAGTTTGTCTGGAAGCAAGATGTCGGTGTCCACGATGTGGCTGGTTTTCCTTTTGTAGTCCGTGTTTGTCTGTAGACACTGCGACATACGTCTTGTGTCAGAGCCGTTGAATTGCGACTCCACTTTGTCTCTGTACTGACATTTTGCCTGTTTGATTGCCTTTCTAAGGGAATGACTACACTGTTTGTATTCTGTCATATTCCCAGTCACCTTGCCTTTGTTTAATGCGGTAGTTCGCTTTCAGGTTTGCGCGAATGCTGCCATTAATCCATGTTTTCTGGTTAGGGTAGGTTTTAATAGTCACTGTGGGTGTAACATCTCCTATACACTTCTTGAAGAACTCAGTTACCTTCTCGGTGTACAAGTCAACATTATTCTTGGAAGCTATCCGGAACATATACCAGTCTGTATGATCCAAAAAATCTTGAAGCGTGGATTCCAATTGGTCAGACCAGCATTGAATAGTCCTTAGCACAGGTACTTCCTATTTGAGTTTCTGCCTTTAGGGAGGGAGGAGCAAAATGGAGTCGTGGTCAGATTTGCCAAAAGGAGAGCGGGGGAGGGCCTTGTATGCATCCCCGGAAGTTGGAGTAGCATTGGTAGAGTGTTTTTCCAGCGAGAGTACTATAGCCGATATGCTGATAGATTTTGGGTAATCTTTTACTCAAATGTACTTTTTTTAAATCCCCAGCTACAATAAATGCAATATATGGTTTCCAGTTTGCATAATGTCCAGTGAAGTTTCTTGAGGGCCGTCATGGTATCGACTTGAGGGGGGATATGCAGGGCTGTGACAATAACCGAAGATATTTCTCTTGGGAGATAATACGGTCGGCATTTGATTGTGAAGTATTCTTGGTCAGGGTGAACAAAAGGACTTGAGTTCCTGTATGTTATTACAATTCCACCATGAGTCCTTAATCATGAAACATACACCCCGACCCTTCTTCTTCCCAGAGAGATGTTTATTCCTGTCGGTGCGATAAACTTAGAATCTAGATGGCTGGACCGACTCCGACAGTATATCCTGAGAGAACCATGTTTTCGTGAAACAGAGAATGTTACAATACCTGATGTGTAACGATCATCATAGGTGGAAAAAGGAGAGGACCAAGGTGCAGCGTGGACATGTTCATGACCTTTTAATTACACTGAACACTAGAACAAAAATAACAAAAACGCAACAAACGAAACAGTCCTGTCTGGTACAGAGACAGAAAACAACTACCCACAACTCAAGGGCGAAACCAGGCTGCCTAAGTATGGTTCTCAGAGACAACGATTGACAGCTGCCTCTGATTGGGAACCATACCAGGCCAAATACATAGAAATACAAACATAGAACAAAACAGAATGCCCACCCCAACTCACGCCCTGACCAACCTAAAAAGAGACATAAAAAAAGGAACTAAGGTCAGGACGTGACATGATGTCTCTCTGGAAAGAAACCCTTGCCCTGATCTCGTCAACTTTGTTATCCAGGGACTGGACATTAGCGAGTAATATACTTGGAAGCGTTGGGTGGTGTGTGCGCCTCCTAACTCTGACTAGAAGAATGCTCCGAATTCCTCTTCTCTGCCGGAGTTGTTTTGGGTCGGCCTCCAGAATCAGTTCAATTGACCTGGGTGGTGCGAATAAAGGATCCGCTTTGGGAAGGTCGTATTCCTGGTAGTACTAGTGAGTTACCTCCGCTCTGATATCCAATAGTTCTTCCTGGCTGTATGTAATAACACATACAATTTTCTGGGCTAACAACGTAAGAAATAATACATAAAACACAAAATGCTGCAAAGTTTCCTAAGAACTAGAAGCGAGGCAACCCTCTCTGGTGGCGCAATTTCTCTCGATCTCTGTTCTGCTCTAACCCCTTATTTCTAACATTCTCAATATGAAATGTTCTCCCTCATCATCCTGTCTGTCTTTCACTCTCTTTATCTTAAACCTTTCATCTGTAAAATAACTCACCTCCTAACCTTCCACTTCAATGGTTCTGCAGGGCAGGCTGGCCAGAACCAACTAGAAACGTACAATGGGCCACTGTAACACAATCACACATGCAAGCACTTGTAGTGTTGACTATCATTAAATGGGAAGACTGTTATATCAAAATCAATTCTCTATGTGTAATTATTATTACTTGATTCAACTAATCATGTTGACTTTAATTAACTAGGAAGTCAGGGCACCATGGGAAAATGTTTATAGAGTCTCTATTTCTGAACTGACTCTTCAGATATTTTCATGTCTTATCGATTACAGATTACAGTCACGCAAACCCTTGAATATCTGCACGAACCCTAGCATAAATCAGCGATACACAAATTGGCATAATTATTTATTTACTAAGTAACTAATCAATCACAGAATGACATAAACACACACACAGAGAGATTGTCGACACAAAGTCTCTGGTTTGTCCACCAGACATCAAAGTTTTGGAGTTGTAGCTCATTGTAATGGATACGTCAGAGTACCATTCAGTTGCTTTACCGGTTACATTTACCAGACTAAAGTACTTAAAACTTCACTAGGGTAGGGGGCAGCATTTGGAATTTTGGATGAAAAGTGTTCCCAAATTAAACTGCCTGCTACTCAGGCCCAGAAGCTAGGATATGCATATAATTAGTAGATCTGGAAACCACTCTAAAGTTTCCAAAAACTGTTAAAATAATATCTGTGAGTATAACAGAACTGATATGGCAGGCAAAAACCTGAGGAATATCCATCCAGGAAGTACTATTATTTTGAAAGTCTGTTTTTCCATTGAAAGTCTATCCACTATAAAAAGACTTAGAACCCAGTTCACGATCTCTATGGCTTCTTCTACATGTGGCCAGTCTTTAGGCATTGTTTCAGGCTTTTACTCTGAAAAAATGGGGGAGATACAGCACTTTCAATGAGAGGACAGTGGAAATTTCCAGCCATGAGCCCAGCGTGTGATCGGGAGCGCGCCTTTCTTGTTTACTTTTTCTATTGACAAAGCTTTTGTCCGGTTGAAATATTGTTTATTATTTATGACAAAAACAACCTGAGGGTTGAAACATCGATTGACATGTTTCTACAAACTTTTGTCTTTTTTTGACTTTTCGTCTGGATGTTGAAAGTGCGCATTGTGCCTTTGGATAACTGAACTAAACGCACCAACAAAACTGAGGTTTTTGGACATAAAATGGGACATTATAGAACAAAACAAATATTTATTGTCTAACATGGAGACCTGGGAGTGCCACCAGATGAAGATCATCAAAGGTAAGTGATTAATTTTAACACTATTTCTGAATTTTGTGACACCTCTCCTTGGTTGGAAAATGGCGGTATGGTTTTCTGTGGCTAGGCGCTGACATAACATAATCGCACGGTGTGCCTTTTTGAAATCTGACAGTGGCTTGATTAACAAGACGTTTATCTTTAATCCTATGTATAAAACATGTATTTGTCATCAATGTTTATGATGAATATTTCTGTAATTTCATGTGGCTCTCTGAAGTTTCACTGGATGTTTGATTGAGACGATGACTGTACATAACGCGGCAATTTCAACTGAGGTTTTTGGACATAAAGATTAACTTTATCGAACAAAACACGTGTGACATGAAGTCCTGTGAGTGCCATCTGATGACGATCATCAAAGGTTAGTGATTAATTTAATCGTTATTTCTGACTTTTGTGAGCCCTCTCCTTGGCTGGAAAATGGCTCTATGGTTTTCTGTGACTAGGCTCTGACCTAACATAATCAGATGGTGTGCTTTTGCCATAAGGCCTTTTTGAAATTGAACATTGTGCTTGGATTTACAAGAAGTTTATCTTTAAAATGGTGTATGATACTTGTATGTTCGAGGAATTTTTATTATGGGATTTCTGTTTTTTTTTTAATTTGGTGCCCTGCAATTTCACTTGCTGTTGTCGAGGTGGGACACCAACATCCCACTGGTACCAGAGAGGTTTAAACAGCTGCAGTCTGAATAATTGTTCTCTAGTTTGTAGATTTCTTAGCCATTTCAATGTGGGAATGATCTCCACGTTCTCTGGTCTTGTCCTTTGGTTGAGTTGTAGTTTGAACAACACACCAGCATCACCCAGCATGTTTTGGTCTCTAGAGTAGTACTTCTCTCTGTTGAAAGTCATACCTTTTGTCCCAATGTCTGTGTCACACCCTGACCATAGTTTGCTTTGTATGTTTCTATGTTTTGTTTGGTCAGGGTGTGATCTGAGTGGGCATTCTGTGTTACATGTCTAGTTTGTCTATTTCTATGTTTGGCCTGATATGGTTCTCAATCAGAGGCAGGTGTTAGCCATTGTCTCTGATTGGGAACCATATTTAGGTAGCCTGTTTGGTGTTGGGTTTTGTGGGTGATTGTTCCTGTCTCTGTGTTTGTTGCACCAGATTTTGTTGTTTTGTATTATGTTCATGTTTAGTTGTCTTATTAAAAAACATGAACTTCAACAACGCTGCGTTTTGGTCCGCCTCTCCTTCAACTCAAGAAAACCGTTACAGTCTGTGCTTACGTGTGTGTATGTGTGTGTGGTCACCGACTAGTTAAAACTTTCTATGAACATTTTAGAAGGCTAACCACATTACATATTCTCGCAAATAGTTTCCTATTTAATCATATATTTTATACAACAATCAGATGCAAACCCCATAATTGAGAAGTATATACAAACAAAGAAACAGTAATGTGTGTCTCCTGTCCTTCATGAGGTCACCAAATGAAACAAACTCGACATGACTGTTCCTTAAGCATCCACGGACCACTCAAACTGCTTGGAATACAGAAATACTGTTCAATTATTCAACCTTTTGATGTCCAAGTGTCTCTGTGTTCCACTGTCACATTCCAATCTCGAATACTACAGAGCCCAGAAGCAGAGTACTTTACAACCTCCATTTTTTTAAAAACATACATATGATGAGGCATAAAATGTTTCAACACCAACGCTGTACCATTATTATACATCTAGTTCAATCGATTTTCCCTCCCCCCACATTTGAAATGCCTGCCTGTTTCTATTGAGCTAATTAAACCCATGAAAGTGTTTGGAATTTAAAATAAAGAAATCCTTATCCAGGACTGCTACACAATCCCCCAGAACATTTCGTGTGTTTAGAATGCCAAGATGGGCTCTGCGATAATCACACTCACATTGTGGAGTCACAGCATTAATTAAAAATGACCTTTAGGAGGCGGCAATTAGCCAGCCTAAGCTCCACTCCCTCCAAAACAAAAGCGTAGAATTAACAACAGTTAACAGGAATCAATAGCCGTGTCTATTATCAGGCTGGGGTCTGGGGAAATCGGTTCAGATGCAGGGAGATCTAATCAGTCAGGATCACAACAGCATTATACGATGGGACAGAATGCTGAGGAGGAGACATACGGTGTGCACAGCTTAATCTGGTGAACAATAACTTCTTGTGCTTATGGATAATAATTATTTACCGCAAAATATGATTTCAGCTAAAGCTCCTGGACTCCTGAAGTGGTGATTGTTTTCTGCAAGTAGTTAATGGATAGTTGTTCTTTACTTTCTAACTCTACAGTAGCTGAAAATTTGACTGAACCATTTTTCAAAACCTTGACCCTTGTACTTTCATTATCCAACCCTTCTCTAAAAGCCTATGATAGCCTTGACTTCTGCATTTCAGGCGTACATCTTCCCCACTGTCACGACTTCTGCCGAAGTCGATGCCTCTCATTGTTCAGGTGGTGCTCAGCGGTCGACGTCACCGGTCTTCTAGCCATCATTGATCCATTTTTTATTTTGAATTGGTTTTGTCTTGTCTTCCTACACACCTGGTTTCAATCTCAATCATTACCTGTTGTGTATTTAACCCTCTGTTTCCCATCATGTCTTTGTCAGAGATTGTTTTATGTTCATTTTTGTGTTGTTTGTATTTGGTGCGTGACGGGTCCTCGTACCTAATTTATTTCATTTGTATTTTATGGTTTTGGAGTTATGTTTTGTTTATTAAATTACTCCATTTTACCAAGTTTAATTCTCCTGCGCCTGACTTCCCTGCCACCTATACACACACGATTGTGACACCCACTGGGCAAAAACTGGTTGAGTCAATGGTTTTTCTATGTCATTTCAACAACAAATCTACATAATTACATTTAATCAATGTGGAAATCTGATTGGAATTGCACCAAAAATATCACCCAACTTTTTACCCAAATCCAATGTCATGGAGATATTTAATGTTGAATTGCTGTTAGTTGACAACTCAACCAAATGTAAATCAAAATAGACATTCAACTGACTGACGTCTGTGCCCAATGATCTCTTTTCTTCAGGGATTCTCTGTCATCTGTCATCTTTTAGCTAACAGACTGTTGAACTTCACTATGAGCAGTCAGTTTGTGATTTGCTCAAATAAAAATAATCTTAGCAATACATGTTTACTAATTTGTGTCAAGGTTTTATCCCTTTTTGACGTAATTTCTGTCTATGTTAGACTCTGGTAATGAGGTTTGACACACTGTGCCGTAGTTTTCACCGAAAGATCAGTTGATTGCTTCTGCCCTCCTAGGTCTCTGTCTCTGTCACCTTTCCATATTCATCCTCTGAATTGGTCATTCAGTCATAGAGCAAAACTTGCGTGTGAAAGGTTGCGAAAATAGGATGCTGTCAATCTGTCTTCCCAAGAAGGGCCAGGGGGAATAGTACAAAGCAGAATCAATGAAATACCAGAAATAACTACAGATTTTCTGGTTCATTATGAAAGCTAAACTTAGATATGTGTTTGTGGTTGTTAAGTCAATTACACCATGCCCATTTCAAGCATATCTTTCTCAAAAATGTTAAAGTTAGCCAGCTAACTTGACCAAATATTCTGAACTAACTCATTGATGCTGCTTTGTAATATATCCCTCTGGAGGGCAGATAGAGTAGGATGGCAACTGACAGAAATCTGTCTCCTCATGTTGAGCATGTCTGTCTGTGTGTCTGTCACCCCTTTCATTAAAACGCCATTATACCCCAGCTAATGGTGAGTTAATGAGGACAAGCTCGGCGGATCGTCCTTCAAGTATGGCTCAGGGGCGACTAATCGCTGCCTGATTCCCTGTCTGAGAGGATAGGACTGGAAACATACACAGTACGAATCGACTGACACTTGGGAGTCTGGACCACATGCAGGAGCCCTGGAGGGTCGAGATAGAGAGTGGGAGAGAAAGACTGTGCATAGACCAGAGGTTGACCATTATGATTTTTCAACGCCGATACCGATACCGATTATTGGAGGACCAAAAAAGCCGATACAGATTAATCAGCCGATTTAAAAAAATCCAAAATAATAATTGTAATAATGACAATTACAACAATACTGAATTAACACTTATTTTAACTTAATACATCAATGAAATCTATTTAGCCTCAAGTAGATAATGAAACATGTTCAATTTGGTTTAAATAATGCAAAAACAAAGTGTTGGAGAAGAACGTATAAGTGCAATATGTGCGATGTAAGAAAGCTAACGTTTCAGTTCCTTGCTCAGAACATGAGAAAATATGAAAGCTGGTGGTTCCTTTTAACATGAGGCTTCAATATTTCCAGGTAAGACATTTTAGGTTGTAGTTATTACAGGACTATTTCCCTCTATACCATTTGTATTTCATTAACCTTTGACTATTGGATGTTCTTATAGGCACTTTAGTATTGCCAGTGTAACAGTATAGCTTCCGTCCCTCTCCTCGCTCCTCCCTGGGCTCGAACCAGCAACACAATGACAACAGCCACCACATCGAAGCAGCGTTACCCATGCAGAGCAAGGGAAACAACCACCCCAAGGCTCAGAGCGAGTGAAGTTTGAAACGCTATTAGTGCGTGCTAACTAGCCATTTCACTTCGGTCACACCAGCCTAATCTCGGGAGTTAAAAAGGCATAAACAGCGCAATGCTTGACGCACAACGAAGAGCTGCTGGCAAAACGCACAAAAGTGCTGTTTGAATGAATGTTTACGCGCCTGCTTCTGCCTACCACCGCTCCGTCAAATACTTAGATACTTGTATGTTTGTATGCTCAGTCAAATTGTATGCAACACAGGACACGTTAGATAGTATCTAGTAATAACTGCTCATGGTTGATGATATCTAGTGATTATCATTGATTGTTTTTATAAGATAAGTTTAATGCTAGCTAGCAACTTACCTTGGCTTACTGCATTTGCGTAATAGGCAGTCTCCTTGCGGAGTGCAACGAGAGAGAGGCAGGTCGTTATTGCGTTGGGCTAGTTAACTGTAAGGTTGCAAGATTGGATCCCCCGAGCTGACAAGGTGGAAATCTGACTTTCTGCCCCTGAACGAGGCAGTTAATCTACCCATCGTGTCCGATTTCAAAAATGCTTTACAGCGAAAGCAAAACATATGATTATGTTAGGTCCTATCCAAGTCACAAAAACACACAGCCATTTTTCCAGCCAAAGATAGGAGTCACAAAAAGCAAAAATATAGAAAAAATTTAAACACTAACCTTTGATCTTCATCAGATGACACTCATAGGACATCATGTTACACAATACATGTATGTTTTGTTCGATAATGTGCATATTTATAGCCAAATAGCTCAGTTTACATTGGCGAGTTACGTGCAGTAATGTTTTGATTCCAAAAAATCCAGTGATTTTGCAGATATATTCATAATAAACATTGATAAAAGATACAAGTGTTATTCACAGAATTAAATATAGACTTCCCCTTAATGCAACCGCTGTGTCAGATTAGAATTTTTTTTTACAGAAAAAGCATAATCTCAGAACTCAAACCAGCCAGAGGAATATCTGCCATTTTTGGAGACAACAGAAGCTGGAAATAACACCATAAATATTCACTTACCTTTGATAATCTTCATCAGAAGGCACTCCCAGGAGTCCCAGTTCGACAATAAATGACTAGTTTGTTCCATAACGTCCATTTATATCCAAATAGCCACTTGTTGTTAGCGTGTTCAGCCCAGTAATCCATCTTCATGAGGCGCAGGCACTTCGTCCAGACAAAAACTCAAAAAGTTCCATTACAGTCCTTTAGAAACATGTCAAACGATGTATGGAATCAATCGTTAGGATGTTTTTAACATAAAACATCAATAATGTTCCAACCGGAGAATTCCTATGTCTGAAGAAAAGCACTGGAACGAGAGCTAACTCTGTCGGGAGCGCGTGTCACAAGACTGAGACACTCTGCCAGACCACTGACTCAGAGGTCTCATGAGCCCCTCCTTTATAGTAGAATCCTCATTCAAGTTCCTAAAGACGGTTGATATCTAGTGGAAGCCGTTGGAAGTGCAACTTTCCATATCTTAATGTATATTCGGTAGGCCAAGCTTGGGAAAACTACAAACCTCAGATGTCCCACTTCCTGGTTGGATTTTTCTCAGGTTTTTGCCTGCCAAATGAGTTCTGTTATACTCACAGACATCATTCAAACAGTTTTAGAAACTTCAGAGTGTTTTCTATCCAATACTACTAATAATATGCATATATTAGCATCTGGGACAGAGTAGGAGGCAGTTCACTCTGTTCACTCCAAAAGCGAAAATGCTGCCCCCTATCCCAAAAGAGTTAAACACGGTTTCCCATGCTTGTTCAATGAACCATAAACAATTAATGAACATGCACCAATGGAACGGTCGTTAAGACACTAACAGCTTACAAACGGTTATGAAAACTGTTATGAAAACTCAAGACACTAAAGAGGCCTTTCTACTGACTCTGAAAAACACCAAAAGAAAGATGCCCGGGGTCCCTGTTCATCTGTGTGAACGTGCCTTAGGCATGCTGCAAGGAGACATGAGGACTGCAGATGTGGCCAGGGCAATAAATTGCAATGTCTGTACTGTGAGACGCCTAAGACAGCGCTACAGGGAGACAGGATGGACAGCTGATCGTCCTCACAGTGGCACCCCACGTGTAACAACACCTGCACAGGATCGGTATATCCGAACATCACACATGCGGGACAGGTACAAGATGGCAACAACAACTGCCCGAGATACACCAGGAACGCACAATCCCTCCATCAGTGCTCAAACTGTCCGCAAATAGCCTGAGAGAGGCTTGACTGAGGGCTTGTAGGCCTGTGTAAGGCAGGTCCCTCACCAGACATCACAGACAACAACGTTACCTATGAGCACAAACCCACCGTCACTGGACCAGACAGGACTGGCAAAAAGGGCTCTTCATTGATGAGTCACGGTTTTGTCTCACCAGGAGTGATAGTCGGATTCGCGTTTATCATCGAAGGAATGAGCGTTACACCGAGGCCTGTACTCTGGAGCGGGATTGATTTGGAGGTGGAGGGTCCGTCATGGTCTGGGGTGGTGTGTCACAGCATCACCAGACTGAGCTTGTTGTCATTGTGGGCAATCTCAACGCTGTGCGTTACAGGGAAGACATCCTCCTCCCTCAAGTGGTACCGTTCTTGCAGGCTCATCTTGACATGACCCTCCAACAATGCCACCAGCCATTCTGCACATTCTGTGCGCGATTTCTTGCAAGACAGGAATGTCAGTGTTCTGCCATGGCCAGCGAAGAGCACGGATCTCAATCCCATTGAGCACATCTGGGATCTGTTGGATCAGAGGGTGAGGGCGAGGGCCATCACCCCCAGAAATGTCCGGGAACTTGCAGGTGCCTTGGTGGAAGAGTGGGGTAACATCTCACAGGAAGAACTGGCAAATCTGGTCCATTCCATGAGGAGGAGATGCACTGCAGTACTTACAGTACAGACTCAGCTAGAATTTGATAGTATTTTCATCCATATATCAGTAAACAAGTTTAATCCAACCTTTGTGTGCGAGTGAAGTACTGTACAGTACATGTTAGATAAAGCATTTCATGACAGGCTGTTTGGTTGGAAACAAAACAAATTGACAAAACAAAATACGCTGGACAAGGTGGGATCTTTTTGTGTTGGTCAAATTAATTATGTGAGAGATGTCGGTGGAAATGCTTTCATACTGATATAAAAACCGTCATATCGAAGTAAACTGGGAGTCACTGTCACGAGTCCGACCGAGGGTGGTTTCCCTTCCCGGTCGGGTGGCGCTCGGCGGTCGTCGTCACCGGACTATTAGCTGCCACTGATTGTCTTTCCTCCCCCTCCTTGTATGTTTATTGGTAGCACCAGTTTGATGATTCGTTTGTCTTTATTAGACAGCTGGCCCGCCTGGTTGTTGTGCGGGATTATTCATTGTAACCTTCGGCTCTATAGTAGAGGAACGTGTTAGTTCCTGGTCGTGCATTTTTCAGTAGTCATTTTTCATTCCCTGTGTTTTGGGGCCGTTATTATTGTGAGCACCCTGTGGTGCGTTGGTGCAATTAAAGTGCACAGCATTGCACTCTCTGTCTCCTGAGTTTGACTCCACACCCACGACACCCGGAGTATTACAGTCACACGATGACATGTTTGACAAATGAATCTTGCTCTTTTGTCCATAATAATAATCTCATCACGTGCGCTTTACAGATAGCGCTGTTCGCTAGAGTGCACGTGCTAACACAAGAGTGGCACACTCACTATATAACGCAATTGTTTTTGTGAGAAAACCATCATTAGAGTTGAAAATGCAATCGAAACCCATTTAACTTGTATTTTTTATTCGGTACATGGCAATTTAACCGCAAAATGTATGTTTATGTGCAGTATGTCATCACACGCAGCCTTTTATCTGCAACAAGTCAATTAGATGGAAACACATCTCTGGTGGGTAAATGTGCATATTGTTTTATTGTGGATATTTAAATATTTGCATGAAAATCTGCCGCCAATTGGACGGAAACCCAGCTACTGTCACAATACTTTTGTAGCTAACTGTATTTGTGACCCGATTCAGGAAACTAGGCATATGTAGCAAGTCACAACTTCACAGTAGAGCCGTTTGAACGTTTATCAAAATGTGTTTTTTGGCAGAAATGCCTTCTCGAACATGTGAACTTTCATGTGCCTTAACCTCAGTCATTGTATCATTTAAAATACTAAGGTACAGAGCCAAAGCAACAACTAAAATGTGTCACTGTCCCAATACCTTTGGCACTCACTGTATGTTACTCTAACCCTTTTAGGTACAGTATCTCTTTTACTTTTATTTATACATTTTTTCTTTCAACTTTATTTAACCAGGTAAGCCAGTTGAGAACAAGTTCTCATTTACAATTGTGACCTGGCCAAGATAAAGCAAAGCAGTGCGATACACAGAGTTACACATGGAATAAACAAATCTACAGTCAATAACACAATAGAAAAGTCTATATACAGTGTGTGCAAACGAATTAAGATTAGGTAGGTAATGCAATAAATAGGCTGCATTGGCAAAATAATTACAATTTAGCAAATAAACACTGGAGTGATAAATGCTGAAGATGAATGCAAGTAGAGACACGGGGGAAAAGGAGCAACAACAAAAAATATATAACAATATGGGGATGGGCTATTTACAGATGGGCTATGTACAGGTGCAATGATCTGTAAGCTGCTCTGATAGCTGATGCTTAAAGTAAGTGAGGGAGATATGAGTCTCTTGGCTTCAGTGATTTTTGCAATTTGTTGCAGCAGCAGAGAACTGGAAGGAAAGGCGACCAAAGGAGGAATTGGCTTTGGGGGTGACCAGTGAAATACACTTGCTGGAGCGCATGCTACGGGTGGGTGCTGCTATGGTGACCAGTGAGCTGAGATAAGGTGGGGCTTTACCTAGCAAAGACTTATAGAGGACCTGGAGCCAGTGGGTTTGGTGATGAATATGAAGCGAGGGCCAGCCAACGAGAGAAAACAGGTTGCAGTGGGGCTTTGGTGACAAAACAGATGGCACTGTGATAGACTGCATCCAATTTGATGAGTAGTGTGTTGGAGGCTATTTTGTATATGACATCGCCGAATTCAAGGATTGGTAGGATAGTCAGTTTTACGAAGGCATGTTTGGGAGCATGAGTGAAGGATGCCTTGTTGCGAAATAGGAAGCAGATTCTAGATGTAGATGCTTAATATGAGTCTGGAAGGAGAGTTTACAGTCTAACCAGACACCTAGGTATTTGTAGTTGTCCACATATTCTAAGTCAGAACGGTCCAGAGTAGTGATGCTAGGCGGGCGTGCAGGTGCGGGCAGCAATCGGTTGAAGGGCATGCATTTAGTTTTAGCTTTTGGAGGCCACGGAAAGAGAGTTGTAGGGCATTAATGTTCGTCTGGAGGTTAGTTAACACAGTGTCCAAAGAAGGGCCAGAGGTATACAGAATGGTGTCGTCTGCATAGAGGTGGATCAGAGAATCACCAGCAGCAAGAGCGACATCATTGATGTATACAGAGAAAGTAGTCGGCCCGAGACTTGAACCCTGTGGCACCCCTATAGAGACTGCCAGAGGTCCGGACAACATGTCATCCGATTTGACACACTGAACTCTGCCTGAGAAGTAGTTGGTGAACCAGGAGAGGCAGTCATTTGAGAAACCAAGGCTGGTGAGTGCCGATAAGAATGCGGTGATTGACAGTCGAAAACCTTGGCCAGGTCAATGAATACAGCTGCACAGTATTGTATTTTATTGATGGTGGTTATGATATCGTTTAGGACCTTGAACGTGGCTGAGGTGCACCCATGACCAGCTTATTAAATAAATGCTTATTGAAATTCTCGATTATCGTACATTTATTGGTGGTGACAGTGTTTCCTAGCCTCAGTGCATTGGGCAGCTGGGAGGAGGTGCTCTTGTTCTCCATGAATTTTACCTTGTCCCAGAACTTTTTGGAGTTTGTGCTATCGGATGCAAATTTCTGTTTGAAAAAGCTACCTTTTAACTTTTAACTATTTATCTACCAATGATCTTACGCTTTCCTTACTGATTCGATTGCCCTGCCCACTTCACTTCACTCCTCACCCTACGCAGCAGTGGCCAATCCAAAACAGATGCCATGGATAGAAAAGAGCAGACGCTTTGAGATGACCCCCCACCAAGACCAAGCTACTACTACTACTACTTTCTTCATGATAGCTGTCAGTTCTGAAGCTACTAAAAAGGCTCACAGAAGTGCAAGAGGCAGATGGGAGCATTAATGTTCCCTACTGAAATCTCTGTTATGCCATTGTTAATTGGAAATAAAACTTTTCAATGTGATGTGTTTTTTCATCAAGTTGGACGATTTAAGTCAAATAGCTAGAACTGACATAAGAGGTATTTGTTCCAGTGGTTACATTTTGTCAATCTAACAATAATTTCTAAAGATTATTTCTCAATTCAATAGTGTTTGTATGACACAAATAAATTAAATTAATCTGTAATAATAAACTAATGTAAACAATTTTTAATTTGGTGTTACCACTGTCCAACAGTAGATGCAAATACTCTGACATACCCAGACATACTACAGATTGTACTATTCAGAGCAAGAGCCCAGTTTGCAGATATCTCACCGCCTCACAGGTTAATTTGAGTTAAGCAGGAGAAATCTCTCCCTCTGTGCGATTTTGTAAACATTACTGGTCTGTTAATGGTTTACTATACCCTATAGGTGGAAAACATTAAATGATTGGAAAACGAGCTGATTCCTGTTAATTAAAAGACAGGATTAGCCAGTGTGTAGCAGGGAGGGAGAGAAAAAGGGATGGAAGGAGGAGGGAGCCACAGGCAGACAAGCTCAAGGTGACCTCTGACAAAAACATGCAAACAGCAAATGCCGCGGATACACAGAGACGGATGAAAGCAGATACAAAATGCATATGTATTTGTCACTGTCCATTTCAAAATGTCTGTTTGGCCACGGCCCAACAAGACACACATAGTACATTGCATTACAACAGAAACTTTTTCGCTCTAGCTCCCAATTTGCTTGCCAGATGCGATGCATTACTAGAGGTGCTCCCTCCGTGTCTTATTTCAGTGCTTACAGACGGTCTCCTTTCAGTAGTGAGTTACAGATTTAAAAGGAACTTTATACCTAATCTATGTACCCGGAGACCGAAAATGGTTAGCTTGGAACTCTCGCTATAATATCTCCCTGATTCTAGAGCTTGGACACCATTAAGTACATAGGCTCTCAGAACATGAGCTTTGTGCAGTTGGCTTCCTCGGCTGCCCTGAGAAATCTGGCTGCAGAGCCATGACGTTTCACCAAGGATTCCACTCCAGTCCCTGCACCTTTCCCCATTCCTCCATTATCCTATACCATGATGTTTGTCTCTCTCTCTCACACTCACTCTCTCTCTCTCTCTCTCTCTCACTCACATTCTCTCTCTCGCTCACTCACATTCTCTCTCTCACACACACACACACAGAGTTGACCCCCCCCACACACAAAAAACAAATGCATATCCTCTGCTCTCTCACACCCTGTTTTTTCCCCCCGTCTCTCTCATTTCACAGTGGAGTATATCACGTTAAGCTCTAATAGGCAGCTTAGATGAGCACCCAAAGCACCACGGGCCATTACCTACTCCATTTTAAGAAGATCTATTTAGTAATAACCGCTGGTTACTGGAAATTAAGGCACCTGCCTTCCGGCCAGGCTCTGTAATGATAATCTCCGCAGACAAGTTTTACCGATGCGGCTTCACTGAGTAAGCAGGAAAGTTGAAGAGGACGAGAGGAAATAGGTGGCAGAGGGAGAGAATGTTGGTGAGAGTGTGCAAGGGAGAAAGGAGATAGAAAGAAGGTCAGATAAAGAATGCACACACACATATGAAACTGCCATAGTAAAATGCATCTATTCAATACTCGGTGGTCAGATAAGAGTTGATACATTGTATTCCCTCTTAGACAGGTGGGTTTTCTCTACAAACCAAAGAAACTACAAACCCAAAGCAGGCTGGTGCACCTGATTTTGGACCCCTGATTTTACATTCCACACAGCCAAATCATTGCCTTCAGCAAGACAATAACAAGTTGTTAGCGCTTAGGCTATAACCTCCCACTCGGCACAGATGTCTGTTCAACATCTAGTTTTAATTTATGTTTGGTTGAGTTGTCAACTAATGTGAATTCCACTTGAAATAGAGAAATAATATCACCATGTCATTGGACTGAGGTTAAAAGTTGGGCGGGAAAAAATGTCCATATGTTGATGACGTTTTGCAAATCCAATCAGTTTTCCACATTGACTCAACATCATCACATTGAATTATGTTGTTGACATGATGTGGAAACAATGTTGATTCAACCAGTTGTTGCCCAGTGGGCTTACATACCTAGGCTAGGTTGCTGTAGATTTCCTTGAAAAATCACAAATAATGAGACCAGCTAAAGCCCTGAGAATCCTCCCTCCAGTTGTCGTCACAAATTGTGTTAAATATATTAACATCTGTACCGAGCTCCACCTACATTTCTCAGTCCAGGGCCTCTGAGTTCATTCTCACACTAATCCGTTCCTGCCTGACCTTTGACCTTTGCCCAGAGGGCTGGTAAGCAAAAAGGGCTGAGAAGCAAATATTTTTCCTTCATCCCTCTCTGTAAACCTTTTCATTGTCTTCTCCTTTTTCATTCTCTCAATCTCCTCCCCGTAGCCTGGCAAATGAGAGGTGTCCCAGACAAAAGGAAAGAGAGAGAGAGATAAGGGGAGAGCATTTCCGCTGTCACAATGCCAGAGATTTGTGTGGATCCATATCGAGACAAGTTTTACACAGTCAATATGGAGATGCAGTGAAAAAGGTTATTCGAGAGAATAGCGGATGTACTGTAGCCTGCTATCGAAAACAGCAACAACCAGACAGATGAAACCCAGACAATCTCCCTAAGGCTTACGAATATCAGGTCCCTGAAGGGGAATTTCTGGTAAATCACATTCAACACATGAATAACTCTCCCATTCCATTTCTGACTTTTGCACTCGATTTCTCATTCTTGTTCTCTCACTCTTTATTTATTTTCCTCCCATGCACTCCACCCACACACTGCTTCTGACTGCTCAAACCAGACTGTGGGTATCTGAAGGCGATGCCTTCTCCTCCTACCCATGTGTGTTGGGTATTATGTGAGGCTATGGACCTGAGAGCAATTGCCCTATTGCATGGTGGTTCCTCCACTCCCCACTGTAGTCTTTCTTATCTTCTCTCTTCTCGCAGTGTGTCTCAGACTATGCAGACATTGTGATCCAGTATGTGCTGATTATGCCAACTGCCCACTAGACTACTGCTTCCCAGCAGCAGCCCCGCTGTCTCACTGTGCCCTATAGGTGGAGGGGAAGGGAAGCAGAAACATTGTCAAGGCCCAACATACTCTTGATTGAGACTGAGGCTGAGTCTTAAATGTAATCCTATTCACTATAGTTAACTACTTTTAACCGGAGCCCCTACAGAGGAAAGGTCAAAGGTTTGATTTAGAGTGTCTGATCCAGTCTCCATTACAGGTTTACTGAGTGATGCTTATCATTAGGGATTGATTGAGTATGCTTTGTCTTTAGAAAATCGGAGGTTGGTCTAGGGTTAGGACTATACCACAGGAGGCTGCTGAGGGGAGGACGGCTCATAATAATGGCTGGAACAGAGCGAAAAGAATGGCATCAATATACCATTCTACTTATTTCGCTCCAGCCATTACCACGAGCCGTCATCCCAATAAAGATACCACCAATTAAGGTACCACCTGTGGCCTATACCAACACACAGACCAGCTAAAACTTCAGATGAAAAACTTTCTATAAGGTTCCAGTAGAAACAAAGCCAATTGTTTTTTTTGTTTTTTTTATTAAACTTGATTTAACTTGAACACTTGAATAAATGATTTAACACGGGAGAGACATATCATATTAATCCAATTACATTCTTCTATAATGACACAGGGCGAGACCCAGATGCAGACACCAGAAGCAGATGTTTCGAGTCTCTGATATTTATTGAAAATCAAGAGGCAGGCAAGAGGCAGGTCGAGGACATGCATAAGTTCATAAACCAGGTCAGAGTCCAGAAGGTACAGGGTGGCAGGCAAGCTCGAAGTCAGGGCAGGCTGAATGGTCAGGCAGGTGGGTACAGAGTCAGGGCAGGCAAAGGGTCAGAACTGGGAGGACTAGGAAAAACACGCTGGTTGACTTGACAAGACAAGAGGAACTGGCAACAGACGGACAAGACACCGGTATACAAACAAATGGAACAAATGGGAGACACCTGGTAGGGGGTGGAGACAAGCACAAGACCGGTGAAACAGATCAGGGTGTGACAGTATCCCCCCCCCTCCTACGTGGGCGCATACCTGGTTGACTGTGGTGTCAGTGGTAGAAATCGGTGATGAGGCCCGGATCCAGGATGTCTTTACTGTTGGGACCCAGCACCTCTCCTCCGGGTCATGACCCTCCCAGTTAACCAGGTACTGGAAACCCCAGTCCCGTGGTCAAACACTCAGGAGGTGTCTCACCTTGTACCCCAGATATCCATCGATGACACAGGGAGGAAGGGTGGGCCTGGGATCATAAGACAAAGGGCTGTGAGACAAGGGCTTAATCCTGGACACATGAAAAGTGGAATGTATATTGAGGGTACAGGGTTACAGAAGATGAACAGCAGTGGGATTGAGGACTTTAGAGATGGGGAAAGGACCAATAAAATGGGGGGGGAGGTTTATAGGACTCCACCGGAGGGGCAGGTCCCCTATAGACAGCCATACCCTCGGCCCGAGACAATAGTGGGGACCCAGAGTCCAGTGGCATACCGCTTGTCAATGATACCTGGGGGTGGTCTAGAGAAGAGCCGACCGAGCTCTTTTCCAAGTACGCGAACAACTGCGGATGAACATTTGGGCCAAGGGTATGTTGACTTCTTCTTGCTCCCAGAAGAGCGGAGGCTAATACCCCATGGAGCACTTGAAAGGGTAGAGCCCAGTGGCTGAGCAGGGAAGAGTGTTCCGAGCATACTCCACCCAGACCAGTTCCTGGCTCCAGGTGGTGGGGTTGGTCAAGACGAGGCACCGAAGTGTCATTTCCAGGTCTTGATTGGCACACTCCGACTGGCTGTTAGACTGGGGATGAAACCCAGAGGACAGGCTGGCCGACAACCCAATAAGGGTGCAGAATGCCTTCCAGAATCGGGGAACACGATCAGAGACCATGTCGACAGGGAGTCCATATGGATTCGGAAGTGCTGCACCATGAGCTGGGCCGTCTCCTTGGCTGAAGGTAACTTGGAGAGAGGGATGAAATGGTTGGCTTTAGAGAACCTATCCACTACCATTAGGATAGTGGTGTTGCCATCAGATGGAGGAAGCCCAGTGACATAATCCAGGGAAATATGGGACCAGGGGCGATGAGGAACAGGGAGTGGCTGAAGGAGGCCAGACGGAGCTTGTCGCTGAATTTTATTCTGAGCACACACTGTGCATCCGGCGACGAAGGCCGAGACGTCAGGAACCATAGTGGGCCACCAGAAGCGCTGTCTGAAGAAGGCCAGGGTTCGACGGGAGCCAGGGTGACAGGTAAGCCTGGAGGAATGAACCCATTCCAGGACCTGAGACCGGGCCGAATCAGGGACGAACATCCAGTTACCCGGGACCCTCCCAGGGTCGGGCTGGGAACATTGTGCCTTGCGGACAAGGGTCTCAATACCCCAGACAACTGAAGCCGCAAGACATGAGATTGGGAGGATGGTCTCAGAGTCCGAGGGTGTGGCAGCTGAACTGTACAGGCAAGAGGGCGTCCGGCTTCACATTCTTTGACCCTGGGCGGTAGAAGATGTTGTTGAACCTGGTGAATAACAGAGTCCAACGGGCCTTCCTAGAGTTAAGGCTCTTGGCTGTGCGGAGATATTCTACATTTTTATGGTCAGTCCACACCAAAAATTGATTTTCCGCCCCTTCCAGCCAGTGCCTCCACTCCTGCAGCGCCGTCTTGACCGCCAGAAGTTCCTGGTTCCCTACGTCATAGTTTCTCTCCGGAGTTGAGACGATTGGACAGGAAGGCACAGGGATGAAGCTTTTGGTCCTGGACAGACCGCTGGGACAGGACGGCCCCCACTCCAACGTCAGAAGCGTCAACCTCTTCCACAAACTGACGGGACGGGTCCGGATGGATGTGGATGGGGGCTGTTGTGAACCGATGCTTGAGATCCACAAATGCCCTGTCAACAGTTGGGGACCATGTGAACGGTACCTTGGGAGAAGTGAGTGCAGAGAGAGGAGCTGCCAGGGTGTTATAGCCCCAAATTAATTGCAGTAGAAATGAGAAAACCCCAGGAAATAGGGTGCAGCTGCACCCTGGACGTGGGTTGGGGCCAATCCACCACTGCTCTAGCCTTTTCAAGATCATCTGAACATTCCCCTCAGCGATGACGTATCCCAGAAAAGAGATAGTAGAGCGGTGAAACTCGCACTTCTCTGCTTTCACAAACAACTGGTTCTCCAGGAGGCACTGAAGGACGTGTTATTGGGCAGAATGGGAGAACACAAGTATGTCATCAAGGTAGACAAACACAAAATGATTCAACAGGTCACGGAGCACATAGGTGATCAGGGCCTGGAAAACAGCGGGAGCGTTGGTGAGCCTAAAGGGTATGACCAGGTTACTCATAGAGTCCACTGGCAGTGTTGAAGGATGTCTTCCACTCGTCTCCTTCGCGTATCTGAACTAGATGGTAGGCATTCCGAAGGTCCAACTTGGAAAAGATGGTTGCTCCCTGGAGAGGTTCGAAAGCCGAGAAGAGGAGTGGTACGGGGTAAAGTTTCTAAACTGTGATGTCATTGAGGCCGCCATAGTTGATACATGCACGCAGGGTCTTGTCCTTCTTCACAAAGAAGAACCCTGCACCGCCAGGGGAGGCAAAAGGCTGAATGCTCTCAGCAGCCAGAGAGTCCTCACTGTACTCCTCCATGGCCTTGGTCTCTGGGCCAGACAGGGAATATCGCCGGCCTCGAGGCGGTGTGGTGCCCGGGAGGAGGTCAATATCGCAATTGTAGGGATGATGCGGAGGAAGGGTTGTAGGCTGAGCCTTGCTGGAAACCTCCAGGAGGTCCTGGTACTCTGCGGGAACGGCAGAGAAATCCCAGGCTTTACCTAAACCCGTAGTAGGACGTTCCGGGGGAGGCTGCACCGCCTTATGGCAATTTGAGTGGCAGAACGGTCTCCAACCCAGGATAGAACCAGTGGTCCAGTCAATAATGGGGTTGTACCCCTGGAGCCATGAAAATCCCAAAACAGGGATGTGGGGAGATTCAATGAGTAGAAGCTGTATGGACTCACTGTGATTGCCTGATACCCGCAGGTTAAAGTTAAAGGGAACTGTGCTGTGCATGACTCTGTCTATGGAGCATCCGTCCAGTGCTCTGGCATCCATGGGAATGGAGAGGAGTTGTGTGGAGCTCAGATACCAGATACTAGCTCAGATACCAGAGTAGCGTCCTTAAAACTCTCATCAGTCCGAGAGTCAATGAGCATTCGTAGAGATTTAGACCGGTCATCCCACAGCATGACAACATGAAAAGGAATACGAGTAATGGGATATAGAAAACTCCCAGTCTGGCCTACCAGCGTACTCGTACCTACTGATGAGCCTGGTCTTTTACTAGGTAGGTGGCAATGTAATGCCCCGCGGCACCACAATACAGACAACTGTTGGAGCTCAGCCTATGTGAACGTTCCTTCTGCGAAAATATAGCTCTGCCAGTTGCATAGCATCCAGAGTGAACGAGTCACCCGTCCCCGATGATTTCCAAGTGATCTCGGCTGGCTTCGGCTCCTCTCTGAAGTACAGATGTCAGGGACTTCCGGATCTCTTCGGAGAGGAACAAGTAGCAGCGGATGGGCGAGTTTGACTGAGACCAGACCTCCTCTCCCTCATGCGTTCTCATAGACGCCCATCAATCCTTTTAAGGCCATGAGGGAATCGAGGTCCAAAGGTAACTCGCAAGCTTGTCTTTTATCTCCTCCGACAGTCACATGAAGGAAGGTATCGAACAGGGACTCTGGATTCAAGGCACTCTCGGTGGCCAACGTGCGAAAATCTACTGTGTAGTCTGCCACACTATGGGAGTCTTGTAATCCAAGTCGTTTTCAAGCCGCCTCTCTCCCAGCCCCCGGAGAATCGAACACCTTACTCACCTCCGCCATTAAATCTTCCAGATGAAGGCAAATGGCGGATTGCTACTCCCAAACTGCAGTAGTGCAGGACAACGCCCTTCCAGACATTAGCGTAATCAGATACGCTATCTTCGACCGATCCGAAGGGAACGAAGATGGCTGCAGCTCAAAAATGAGGGAGCACTGGGAAAGAAACGCCCGGCAAGTTCCAGGATCCCCAACATAACGCTCTGGAGGTGGTAAGCAGGGTTCTCGGGAAGCCAGGGTAGGCTGTTAGTGAGGGTCTGGGAGGTCTCTGTTCTAGCATGCTGCCTGTGAGATACTCCACTGAATTTCTCCAGTAACGTCTTAAAACCCTGGTCGTGGCGTTTCGCCAGCGAATGGAGCCCTTCCATTAGGTTCTGGAGTAACCCCTCGACACATTCCACTGAAAAGGCAGTGCCCGAAATTCAAAAATATTTATTTGAAATATGTAACTTTCACACATTAACAAGTCCAATAGAGCAAATGAAAGATAAACTTCTTGTTAATCTACCCATCGTGTCCGATTTCAAAAATGCTTTACAGCGAAAGCACAACATATGATTATGTTAGATCACCGCCAAGTCAAAAAAACACACAGCCATTTTTCCAGCCAAAGATAGGAGTCACAAAAAGCAGAAATATAGATAAAATGAATCACTAACCTTTAATGATCTTCATCAGATGACACTCATAGGACATCATGTTACACAATACCTGTATGTTTTGTTCGATAATGTGCATATTTATATCCAAAACTCTCAGTTTACATTGGCGTTACATGCAGTAATGTTTTGATTCCAAAACATCCTGTGATTTTGCAGAAATACGAATAATAACCATTTATTAAAGATATTAGTGTTATTCAAAGAATTAAAGATAGACTTCTCCTTAATGCAACCACTGTGACAGATTTCAAAAAAACTTTTTCGCAAAAAGCATAATCTGAGAACGGCGCTCAAAGCCCAATCCAGTCAGAGAAATATCAGCCATTTTGGAGTCAACAGAAGTCAGAAATAACACACCTTTGATGATCTTCATCAGAAGGCACTCCCAGGAATCCAAGTTCGACAATAAATGACTGATTTGTCCAATAAAGTTCCATAAAGTCCATTTATGTCCAAATAGCCATTTGTTGTTAGCGTGTTTAGCCCAGTAATCCGAGGCGTGAGTACATCGTCCAGACAAAAACTCAAAAAGTTCTGTTACAGGTCGTAGAAACATGTCAAACGATGTATGGAATCAATCTTTAGGATGTTTTTAACATAAAACAGCAATAATGTTCCAACCGGAGAATTCCTATATCTGAAGAAAAGCACTGGAATGAGAGGTAATTCTGTTGGGAGCGCACGTCACGAGCCTGAGACACTGCCAAACCACTGACTCAAACAGGTCTCATGAGCCCCTCCTTTATAGTAGAACCCTCAAACCAGTTTCTAAAGATAGTGGAAGCCGTAGGAAGTGCAACATAACCAATATCACACTGTAATTTCAATAGGGTCTGAGTTGAAAACTACAAACCTCAGATATCCCACTTCCTGGTTGGATTTTTCTCAGGTTTTCGCCTGCCAAATGAGTTCTGTTATACTCACAGTCATCATTCAAACTGTTTTCTTTTACCCCCTATTCTCCCCAATTTCTTAGTATCCAATTATTAGTAGTTACTATCTTGTCTCCTCGCTACAACTCCCGTACGGGCTCGGGAGAGACGAAGGTCAAAATTCATGCGTCCTGCGAAACACAACCCAACCAAGCTTCTTAACACAGCTTGCATCCAACCCGGAAGCCAGCCGCACCAATGTGTCGGAGGAAACACTGTGCACCTGGCGACCTTGGTTAGCGCACACTGCGCCCGGCCCGCCACAGGAGTTGCTGGTGCGCGATGAGGCAAGGATATCCCTATCAGCCAAACCCTCCCTAACCCGGACGACACTAGGCCAATTGTGCATCGCCCCATCGACCTCCCAGTCGCGACAGAGCCTGGGCGCGAACCCAGAGTCTCTGGTGGCACAGCTAGCGCTACGATGCAGTTCCCTTGACCACTGCACCACCTGGGAGGCCACATTCAAACAGTTTTCTATCCAATATTAATAATAATATGCATATATTAGCATCTGGGACAGAGTAGGAGGCAGTTCACTCTGGGCACTCTATTCATCCAAATGTGAAAATGCTGCCCCCTATCCCAAAAAGGTTAATGGTCGCTCCCTGCAGGGAGACAGCGTGACTGAGCCGGTCTGCATCTGCCCCACGTCTGCTGGGTCAGTCATGGCCAATTCGTACCAGGCTCGAGGTCAGGGCAGGCTGAATGTTCAGGCAGGCGTGTACAGAGTCAGGCCAGGCAAAGGGTCAGAACAGGGAGGACTAGAAAAACAAAGACTAAGAAAAACAGAAGCACAGAAAAACACACTGGTTGACTTCACAAGACAAGATGAACTGGCAACAGACAGACAAGACACCGGTGTAAATACACAGGGAGTATAACGGGAACAAATGGGAGACACCTGGTCGGGGGGTGAAGAGAAGCACAGAACAGTTGAAACAGATCAGGGTGTGACATTTTCAAAGCCTATAATTCTGAAACACCTACGTGTTCACTGGGCTCGAGCTACCTATATATGTGAAATATTCAGGACGTCTAAATGTTTAGTGTTTATGTGACTCGGTGTCTGGATGTTTTACCCTGAGTCAGCAATGTTGTATTCTGTTTTACTGTCATTTCAAATCAAATGAAATCAAATTGTATTGGTCATATACACATGTTTAGCAGATGTTAACAGTACACACGATACATACAAACTAAAAGTAAAAGAGTAGAATTAAGGAATATATAAATATTATGATGAGCATTGTCAGAGTGGCATAGACAAAAATACAGTAGAATAGAATACAGTACATACATATGAGATGAGTAAAGCAAATACACTGCTCAAAGAAATAAAGGGAACACTTAAACAACACAATGTAACTCCAAGTCAATCACACTTCTGTGAAATCAAACTGTCCACTTAGGAAGCAACACTGATTGACAATACATTTCACATGCTGTTGTGCAAATGGTATAGACAACAGGTGGAAATTATAGGCAATTAGCAAGACACCCCCAATAAAGGAGTGGTTCTGCAGGTGATAACCACAGACCACTTCTCAGTTCCTATGCTTCCTGGCTGATGTTTTGGTCACTTTTGAATGCTGGCGGTGCTTTCACTCTAGTGGTAGCATGAGACGGAGTCTACAACCCACACAAGTTGCTCAGGTAGTGCAGCTCATCCAGGATGGCACATCAATGCGAGCTGTGGCAAGAAGGTTTGTTGTGTCTGTCAGCGTAGTGTCCAGAGCATGGAGGCGCTACCAGGAGACAGGCCAGTACATCAGGAGACGTGGAGGAGGCCGTAGGAGGGCAACAATCCAGCAGCAGGACCGCTACCTCCGCCTTTGTGCAAGGAGGAACACTGCCAGAGCCCTGCAAAATGACCTCCAGCAGGCCACAAATGTGCATGTGTCTGCTCAAACGGTCAGAAACAGACTCCATGAGGGTGCTATGAGGGCCCAACGTCCACAGGTGGGGGTTGTGCTTACAGCCCAACACCGTGCAGGACGTTTGGCATTTGCCAGAGAACACCAAGATTGGCAAATTCGCCACTGGCGCCCTGTGCTCTTCACAGATGAAAGCAGGTTCACACTGAGCACATGTGACAGACGCGACAGTCTGGAGACTCCGTGGAGAACATTCTGCTGCCTGCAACATCCTCCAGCATGACCGGTTTGGCTGTGCGGCTTTGGGGGGCGGCACAGCCCTCCATGTGCTCGCCAGAGGTAGCCTGACTGCCATTAGGTACCGAGATGAGATCCTCAGACCACTAGATGGCATCAATTTAATTACATTTCTAGTCAAAAGCAACACAATCTTTTACTTCACAGGCCATATCCAGTATCTGTGTGCAAATAAAGTGAATAAAAAATAGCTACATAGATTAACAACACCTGCTAGGTGATTATGTAGTGTGTGTGTACCTACCTGTCAATAGAAAATACTGTCAAAAAAAGGAACACAAGAACAGGTAACAGTAACAAACTCTGTTCTTCTTAGTATCTGACATTACTGGAATTATCCCTTTCACTGATAACCATTTTTATGAAAAAGTTCTGCTTGTGACTCTCTGAGTAACTTTGGATATGAGCATGTGAACTGAATTAAATCATACGTTTGAAAGACACAGTGCAAACATTGAGTTTTTTTTCCTTGTGTCCCTGCTAAGATCTCTGACCCTCTAGCGTCTCTGTCACAGCTCTAGTGGAGAGGGACAGGATAAAGGGACAGGGTCAGTGGACATTCACCTCTACCCAACCTGCCCATCTGGACATGTTTCTCCACCGAGACGTTCCACCAGACAGGGGGACAAGGGGGTACAGGGTACACCTGTAGGGGGTGGAGGAGGAAGCGAGGGGAGTGATTCAGCACTTTTGCAGTGAACTGAACACACATTTACTGTACCTTACGCACAACCTAAAATACACACACACCCTGAACACACACACACACACACATCTCCAGACGGTGTCCTCACAGTACAGTGCTTAGCCACATTGTGACGTTGGCTTTGGATGCCGTCAGAGAATATCACGCTCTGGCAAGCAGATAAAAGGCCTGCTTCTGTGGAGTGGGCAGCAGGAGAACTCTGATCGCTCCCGGCTCCTAGTTACCAGAAAGAGAAACCCCTACAGCTGCTCCCTTCACAATCCCACTACGTCAGATTAGCTCACTCTCACAGCACTGAGTAAAGACAGTGAAACAAGTTCAGTAAAGCTAGACTGTAACCGTGGGCATTCTGGCAAGCTTAGAGAAGAGAAGTTTTTGGTTTTCATACAGCTGCTTTATGGAAGTAAAACTTGATTAGTTGAAAACAAAGGATGGGAGGGAATGAAAGACTGTGAAGGGACACAACTGTTGACCGTTTCTAGGCAAACTAACTGTTTTTAGATAATATAATTTGATCAATTAACAAAAAATGGAAGATTGTTTGACACAAAAGAGTGTTGAAGGTATGCTGACATTGTCCAGACATACTTTTGTTGTCATATGAATAGTGGCTTTATAGTTCATTAAAGACAGAAGATGGAACTAACAAGAGTGAAGGTACACAATAACAGTTGCTAAATTCAAATAACATGAAATTAAGTCATCAGGGTTGGAGAGTAACGGATTACATGTACTCAGTTACATGTAACTGATTACCAAAAAAACTGTAATCCGTTACGTTACCAGCAAAAAACATGTAATCAGATTACAGATACTTTGGATTAGGATTAATTTTAAATTCAGAAAGGATGTTTGAGAAAAAAACACCTGTTTTCTCAATGACTGTCACGACTTCCACCGAAGTTGTTCCCTCTCCTTGTTCGGGCGGCATTCGGCGGTCGACGTCACCGGCTTTCTAGCTGCCACCGATCCATGTTTCATTTTTCCTTTTGTTTTGTCTGTTTACACACCTGGATCCCATCTCATAATTCTGTTCCTTATTTAACCCTCTGGTTTCCCTTTCTGTTTTGTGCGTGATTGTCTTTCGTGTGTTGGAGTTCGAGTCCTGTTTTGTCCTTGTTTTGTAACGGGATTTTTGTTCCGTTCTTGGATTGAGTAAACACAGTGTTTTTTTTACTCTTACCTGTAGGACACAGCGCCTGACTCCTTCGCTATCTTCTAGATAGACTCTGACAATTGACATTCAAATCAGCATTGAAAAAGTTCAAGTTTTTTACACTTGAGTGAGTCCGACCAGGTGTTGGGTTAAATGCGGATGGCACATTTCAGTTGAATGCATTCAGTTGTACAACTGACTAGGTATCCCCCTTTCCCTTTCCCTTTCACTATGATGACACACCAAATGCCTTTGATTCCATAAGAGCAGCATTTCTTTTTCAACCATGTTTTGAAGAAATTGCCTCGATCTGTCTTTATTAAAGGGTTAATTCACCCAGACAACGAAATTACACATGGGTTTTCTTACCTGCAAGCAGTCTATGAACACGGTATGACAGCAATCCAAGCTTTGGTTTAGTTTCACTGGTACCGTTTCCATATGCTAACATTTAGCATGTGTGGCACAAATCCAATTCAAGTCATAGGAGCGATATGAGCATTTTCCTGCTTTAGGGTAGAGAAATACAATTTTTTATCAGTGAGTCATACTGAGACCAAGGTCTCTTTTACAGATGAGCCCTGAATTACATCAGTTACAGAAAATAGACACATCAAAATACAAAATGCAAGCAGAAAGAACAACATGGTCATAAAAAACTAACACATTCATCAGTAATAAGGTCCTCAATCAGGCTTCTGAATTGCCCTCGAGGCACCAAAATATCACATTTAAGAAAAAAATGTTCTACAATTGAGGTGCAAGAAAGCTAAAAGCTGATTTACCTAACTCAGTAGAGACCAAAGGAATTTCCATAGTTAACCATTCCTGAGACGAGATGTCTAAAGTTTAGTAAAGATGTTAGGTACAGTGGGACTTTTTGTAAAAGGGCTTTATAAAAAAAATGGCAATGCATCAACCTACGTGACATCAAAGAGGGCCAACCAACTTTGGGTTGTGTTTCGGAGGACGCATGGCTATCGACCTTCGTTTCTCCCGAGCCCGTATGGGAGTTGTAGCGATGAGACAAGATAGTAACTACTAACAATTGGATACCACGAAATTGGGGAGAAAAAGGAGGTAAAATTCAACAACAAAATCAACAAAAAAATCAATAATAGCCTAATCGTATTATATCTGTATTGAAGTAGAAAGCAATGGGTTAGTAACCAACCCATAAAGTAAAACGTTACATCCATTTATGGCCAGCTACATAAAGTCTGACATTGATTTATCCTGCAATAGATGTCGTTCGATTGGTAGAACAAATTTTTCTTCTAATGCCTCTTAATAAGGGGAAATACTGTGCTGCTGTGTTGACATTGTCCAGACTGTTATTTTTCATAAGAGCAGTTGTTAAATGAGAATAAAAGTTAATGAATTATTTAGAGTGCATTATCAAACAGTGCTGCTGCCCACACAGCCCACAGGCAGTCTGGGTAACGTAGGCGTCTTCCCCCCTCTGCTCCTGAGCGGAGCTATAGTACAGTATACTGCAGCCCACCACTGTGTCCCGGTATGATACGAGGCTCGGTTTTTACTCATCCAAAAGAACCCACACAGACATTGAGAAAAATAACCATAACATTTTAGATGAATGGGCCATCCCATTATCCAAAACAATGCAATGTCCAATACAAAATACTGTAACTGGAGATTGTATCAGGTGGAATGCAATTTTTCACAGCAACACACAGTGGAGTTGTGGGCTGTTACAAGATGAAAGAGGAGAGACAGATGAGAGGGAGGGGAAGGGAGGAAAAAGAGAGAGTGAGAACAGAAAGAAAGCAGGAATGAAACAGATGGTGTATTATTTCCGCTTACAAAATGGCATCCCATTACCACCAAATGTAATCTCATCTCAGTGAAAACTGCGACAGATGTATTTGAATATTGCCATGCAGAGGAGTTAAGAGACAGGACAGGGTATTGACGGCAAGGACAACATTATATTATCTCTTTCACTCTGCCACTTCTCTGTATTAGATAGGAGAATGTGGTGAGACACAGGGATAGGTGTTGGAAACGACACCCATCAACTCAGCGCAATGAGGGGAGGGAGTTTGGAGGGTTACGGATGTTAGTGTAAGTGACTTCCCTCTGTTGTGAACAATGTTCTTAGGCAGCACACAACATAAACACACACACACACATTCATCCTCATTCTCCCTCCCCTCTGTCTTTTTCTCTCTATACATAATGTCTCTAAGTCCCCCCCCCGTCTCTATTTCTTTCCCTCTCTTACACATTCTTCTTTCTCTCCCTCCCTCTGTCTCTCACCTCCTCCTTACCCTCTCGTTCATCGGTCTACACTCAAACCACATAACACACGCACGCATACAAACACACACGCGCACACACAAAAACGTTGACTCTTCTCAAAGCTTCCAAAAGTATCTGACACACTCAGCAGTGTTGCCTGATGGTACCTCTCAATGCGTCTCGTTTACAGCTACAGTAAACTGTAAGAAAAAACACACAGATGTCACGCCCTGACCATAGTTTGCTTTGTATGTTTGTATGTTTTATTTGGTCAGGGTGTGATCTGAGTGGGCATTCTATGTTGGATGCCTAGTTTGTCTGTTTCTGTGTTTGGCCTGATATGGTTCTCAATCAGAGGCAGGTGTTAGTCGTTGTCTCTGATTGGGAACCATATTTAGGTAGCCTGTTTTGTCATTGTGGGTTGTGGGTGATTGTCTATGTTAGTTGCTTGTGTCAGCACATTTCGTAAATAGCTTCGTGGTCGGTTAGTATAGTTTGTTCAAGTGTTCTCTGATTATTCAATTCACGATGAACACATATCACGCTGCATTTTGGTCCTCCAATCGGTCCAACTACTACTACTCCTCCTCAGATGTGGAGGGCGACGATCGTGACAGAATCACCCACCACAAAAGGACCAAGCGGCGTGGTAACGGGCAGCAGCAGAGATGTCGGGACTCCTGGACATGGGAGGACGTTTTGGACGGCAAGGGTTGCTACACATGGGAGGAGATCCTGGCTGGAAGGGATCGGAGGACGACGATCGTGACAACAGAATGCAGAAGGTGAAAGTCATATTGCCAAGCAGATTAACCAATTTCAACCATAACCAGTATGCCAGAATGAATCACTGAAACTGCTGAAAAGTATGTGTGTGTGAGAAACAGGCAGAGCAAGAAAAAAAATGACAGAAGATGAGTTGGGGAGAGGAATGTGTCTACGGAAAGTACTGAGACACCTTGACTTTTTACATTTTGTTGTTACAGCCTTATTCTAAAAAAAAATGTTATGTTTATCCTCAGCAATCTACACACAATACCCCATAATGACAAAGTGATTCAAGTGTCTGAATGTCCTTGACTGGCCCAGCAAGAGCCTGGACTTGAACCCGATCGAACATCTCTGGAGAGATCTGAAAATAGCTGTGCAGCGACGCTCCCGATCCAACCTGACAGAGCTTGAGATGATCTGCAGAGAAGAATGGGAGAAACTCACCAAATACAGGTGTGCCAAGCTTGTAGCGTCATACCCAAGGAGACTCGCTGCTGTAATCGCTGCCAAAGATGCTTCAACAAAGTACTGAGTAAAAGGTCTGAATACTTGATATTTTGTATTTTTATTTTAACAAATTATTTTAATAAAACCTGCTTTTGCTTTGAGTAAAAAAAACAATTGAATCAGTTTTAGAATAAGGCTGTAACGTAACAAAATGTAGAAAAAGTTATGGGGTCTGAATACTTTCCAAAGGCACTGTATATCCAGTAGCAGGTGTCCATGTTGTGTAAAAGTAATCACCTATCCTGGCCAAGACCTAATAGTTTCCCCCTCTAGCTACATTTGTTTTCTTGTAATGACTGAGTGTGGATCTCCACCACAGTGAATTGCATGACTCAGGTGCCAAAGAAAAAGGGTTTTTAATGATAAGGGTATTGAATTTTGATGATTTTCTGTAGAACTCCACATCCTGGTAGAATGCAGGCTTGCAGTATACATGTTCACATGTAGGTTTAATTTATTCCACTAGGACTGTATATGTTTTATACATCACTTAAAACCTTCGTTTGACCATGATCGAAGCTGTTTTGTTATCATACTGTCCGCCTCAGCCCTTACATCACCCTGGCTGAGTCATCATCGTAGCAACATATTTAGCATTTTATGGTGTCTCCTGGTGGTCATTAGCTGGACTCTGATACTCTCTTTAATTGCATTGTAGTATTTACTCTTCCTGTGGTCCAAATAGGAATAACAAAACAGCCTACATCACAAATAAAACAAAATCATACAAGACATTATTATAAACTGGGTGGTTCGAGCCCTAAATGCTGATTGGCTGACAGCCGTAGTATATCAGACCGTATGACAAAACATTTCTGGGGAACACAACTAGAGACTTCTGATGAACTACTCTCCACAGACGGACCGGCGACTTCAACAGAGAGACAACAAATACATACAAGTGTAAATGTATGTTGCATTTCCAGATCCGACTGCGCGGTTGTTAGGGTGCTGAATATCCATATGTACAATAAGCCCATGCTCTCTCTCCCACTCCGTCTTTCCCGCTCTTTATCTGTCCCCACCCCTTTCCATTGTCTACCAAGCCATCATATCGGGTTAGTCCACTAGGGACTTTTCATTTCATTGTGTAGTAATCGATGTGTACGCTATCCTGTTTGTGGTTATGTAATTATTTAGTTAAAATTCATAATTAAGCGAATTTGTATATCACTGATTCATCATTTATGCTAGGGTTCGTGCAGATATCCAAGAATTTTGCGACATTTAAAATGAGACTGATGAAGGTAAATGAGAATTAATTAATTGACTGTGACTGATGTAAGAGAGATTTTTATCTTTAGTGTTTAGTCAGGAGATAATAAATTGTTAAATAACTTTTCACTGTGGTGCCCCAGACTACAACTTCATTGTTTTATGATTAATTAAATCACGTAATAATTGAACGTGGTATTATTTTATAATTAATGATAATCAAGACACGATATCTGGTTGCAATGTTTGACGTGACTGTAAGTTAGCTGTAGTTGGCTAGCTAGCAAGCAGTGATACGAACGTTGCCAACCAGTATGGCAATGGAACATTTAGAACGAACGACTGGGTCGCATCCATAGATACAGAACAAAAAGACAATGACTTTGGGTCATTCATGGGTCACTTCTCTGGCAACCGAATCGATAGAACGAACGACCAGCCGGTGTGGGTAGCAACCCTAGATTTGTGTCAAGATTATATCTTGTGGAAGGATGAAATAGTATGAATAACTGAATCAAAATATTATTTTTAATGAAAATATGTCAATCTTGATTTGAATATGTTGGTAACTTGTATAAAAGTGATAATGCCCTTGTAACAGTGTTTGGAGGATATACTGGCACGGTTTGCTGTCCCTAGACACATCCGTGCAAATATATCCTCAAATATATATCTCGGGCATTATCACTGAAATACATTTATTACAAATTATAATATTAAATGTACAATACTAAAATAATACATTATTAAAATGTGTGTGTGTGTGTGTAGAATGTGTATGTTTGTGTGTGCGTATGAATGCATGTATGTGTGTCTCAATTCACAGTCTTTTGCTCGTTTGAGTTACTTGACGTATGCCATGGCTCGATCTAATGCTGTGTGTTTCCCAGAGTCTATTCTGGACATGTGGACTGTGAAGAGACCCCTGGAAGCAGGTCTTGTGGGGTATGTCTGAGCTGTGTGTTAACTGCCTGAACAGACAGTTTGGGGCTTTCAACCTCTAACAAAGACAAGTAGGTATAAAAGGGACAGAGAGTGGTGGAGGAGAGACATGGGGCAGTGAAACTGGGGACGATTGGAAGAGCGGGATAAAGGCATGGGAGGCAGGGGAGACTCGGGAAATCAAATCATTTTTATTTGTCACATGCTTCATAAACAGGTGTAGACTAACTGTTACGCGGAGTGGAACAGGGGAACCCAAGAGCAGACTCAGACGAAGAGACTGGGATGAAGTTACAAAGGTATTTCTTGAAACACGGGGGAAGATGGAGTGCAGGTCAGGGAAAGCTCGGGCATGTTGCTGGAAACCAGGTGTATAGCCTGAGGCTGGAGCGAGAAGGGTTGAGACAAGGTAAGCAGGTCCGGAGAGGAATCCAAGGGAGTAGTAGAGTGGGGAATCCAGGACAGAGAAGAAGGATGACGATACATGGGACGGGAGATATGGACCAGAGTGGGCAGATCTGTAGCGGAGAGGAAAACATCATCAGGCAAGGAAAACATGCACAACAGGATCTGAATAGTAACAACCGGCTAGAAATTAAGACTGACTGAGCAGAGATTACGATCTGGCAGTGTGGAAGTATTTGTAGAGGTTTTGATTATGGAACAGGTTGCAGCTGGTGGGGATCTGCTCTGACTCTAGCACACCTGTCTCTGCCCACCCAATCACACACGCAGAGAGAGGGAGGGAGTACTGGGGGAGTGGAGGCAGGTCAAGAAGACACAGGATAAGCAGTAGAGGGCGTTGCAGGAGAAGATGTGACACTAACAGTGAAATGCTTACTTACGGTCTGTTTCCAACAATGCATAGTTAAGAAATAGAAAGTGACATGAGGAATAAATACACAGTGAATAACAAATAATAACAATATGTAAAAGTAGCATGGCTATATACAGGTTGAACTAGTACCGAGTCGATGTGCAGGGGTATGAGGTAATGAAGGTGACTAGACAACAGGATAGATAATAGCAGCAGCGTGTGTGCGTGTGGATGGGTGTGTGTGTGTGTGTGTGTGGCGTCAGTATGCATGAGTGCGCCTGCTATGTGTGTGTGTGGCATCAGTATAAATGTGTGGGCATACAGTATATAGTGTGTGTATGTCTTTGTTGGGATGTCATTGTAAGTACTGTATGTGTGAGTGTGTGGGTAGAGTCCAGTGTGTGTGCATAGAGTCAATGCAAGAGAGTTAGTGCTAAAAAGGGTCAATGTAGGAAGTCCATGTAGCCATTTGATGAGCTAGTTAGCATTCTTGTTTAGCAATCTTATGGCTTGGGGGTAGAAGCTGACGTACCCGCTACACAACTGTATCACTTGCCATGCGGTAGCAGAGAGAACAGTCTATGGCTTGGGTATCTGGAGTCTTTCACCATTTTTGGGGCCTTCTTCTGACACAGCCTGGTGTAGAGGGCTTGGATGGCAGGGGGCTCGGCCCAGTGCGGTACTTGACCCTACTCACCCCCCACTGTAGCACCTTGCCCTGCAGCTGCCGTACCAAGCGATGATGCAGCCAGTCAAGATGCTCTCAATGGTGCAGCTGGGGAACTTTTTGAGGAGCTGAGGGACCATGCAAAATCTTTTCCGCCTCCTGAGCGAGAAGAGGCGCTGACTTGCCCTCTACACAACTGTTTGGGTGTGTGTTAATTCCTTAGTGATGTGGACACCCAGGAACTTGAAGTTCTCGACCCCCTCAACTACAGGCCATCGATATGGATGGGTGCACGATTGCCCCTCCATTTCCTGTAGTCCACGATCAGCTCCTTTGTCTTTCTGATGTTGAGGGAGAGGTTGTGGTCCTGGCACCACACTGACAGGTCTCTGACCTTCTCTCTGTAGGGTACCCCATCGTCGATGTCATCGACATGGTTGTCAAACTTGATGGTGTTGGAGTCGTGCTCGGCCATGCAGTTGTGGGTGAACCAGGAGGGGACTATGCAAACACCCTCATCTGTTGATCTGTTTGGGTGGTATGCGAATTGGAGTGGGTCCAGGGTGTCTGGGATGATGGTGTTGATGTGAGCCATGACCAGCCTTTCAAAGAATTTCATGGCTATAGATGTGAGTGCTACAGGGCGATTCTCATTTGGGCAGGTTTCCTTAGTGTTTTGGGGCAAGGAGACTATGGTGATCTGTTTGAAACAAGTTGGTATTACAAACGGGTTCAGACATAGGTTGAAAATGTCAGTGATGACACTTGCCAGCTGGTCGGCGCACGCTCTGAGTTCGTGTCCTGGTATTCCGTCTGGCCTTGCAGCCTTGTGAATGTCAACCTGTTTAAAGGTCAGCTGTTTAACCTGTTCTACCCCAATACAGAGAGCTACGGAGAGCGAGATCACACAGTCATCTACAACAGTTGTTGCATGGTTCTGTGTTGCTTGCATCAAAGCGAGCATAGAAGGCCTTTAGCTCATCTGGTAGACTCGCATCGCTGGGCAGCTCGAGGCTGGGTTTCCCTTTGTAATCCGTGATAGTTTGCCAAGGCAGCAGCTACTCTTCCTAGGGTCCAGCAAAATTGAGGCAGTTATACCATTTTAAAAACCTTACAACAGATTTCACAAACACACCAAGTCTGTGCCCTCAGGCCCCTACTCCACTACCACATATCTACAACACAAACTCCATGTGTACGTGTGTGTATAGTGCATATGTTTTTGTGTGTGTTTATGCATGCGTCTGTGCCTGTGTTTGTGTTGCTTCACAGTCCCCATTGTACCATAAGGTGTATTTTTATTAATTGTTTTAAATTTTATTTTACTGCTTGCATGAGTTACTTGATGTGGAATAGAGTTCAATGTAGTCATGGATATGTAGTACTGTGCGCCTCCCATAGTCTGTTCTGGACATGGGGGGGGGTATACACGGATGTCCGAAAATGTGTGCCAGTAGTTCAAACAGACAGCTCAGTGCATTCAACACGGCAATATCTATCATAAGTACAAGTGGTGATGAAGTCAATCTCTCCTCCACTTTGAGCCAGGAGAGATTGACATGCATATTATTAATGTTAACTCTCTGTGTACATCCAAGGGTCAGCCATGCTTCCCTGTTCTGAGCCAATTGCAAGTTTCCTCTTTGTGGCACGTGACCAAATGTCTGAACAGTAGTCCAGGTGCAACACAACTAGGGCTTGTAGGACCTGCCTTGTTGATAGTGATATTTTTGTCTTTGTTCGGGAGTAGGACCAGGCGAAATTGCATATGAATGGACCTAGGCTTATTTGGATATCCAACTAAAATCTCTATTCTCCCTGAAAAGGCCTATCTGAGATGATAAAAAGGAGAAGTGTGATTGGATAGATTGTAATCTCTGCCCGGTAATTTCTTGTCCAAAGTCACCCGTTATCACGGCTCAGGCTAAGACACAGATGCAGACACAGGAGGTGGATAGTGCGAATCTCAGAGTTTATTAAAGTACAAGGGGCAGGCAAAAAGGTCAGTCAAGGCAGGCAAAAGTCATAATCCATATCAGATTCAGGCAGGTACAGGACGGCAGGCAATCGGGAAACAGGAGACAAAGGGCTGTGAGACGGGATTTAATTCTAGATACAGTACCAGTCAAAAGTTTGGACACACCTACTCATTAAAGGGTTTTTCTTTATTTTTTTACTATTTTCTACATTGTAGAATAATAGTGAAGACATCAAAACTATGAAATAACACATATGGAATCATGTAGAAACCAAAAAAATATTTCCATATTTGAGATTCTTCAAAGTAGCCACCCTTATGCCTTGATGACAGCTTTGCACACTCTTGGCATTCTCTCAACCAGTTCAGGTGTGCCTTGTTAAAAGTCAATTTGTGGAATTTCTTTCCTTCTTAATGTGTTTGAGCCAATCTGCAGTGTTGTGACAAGGTAGAGGTGGTATACAGAAGATAGCCCTTTCCTTCTTAATGTGTTTGAGACAATCAGCAGTGTTGTGACAAGGTAGGGGTGGTGTATAGAAGATAGCCCTAGTTGGTAAAATACCATGTCCATATCATGGCAAGAACAGCTCAAATAAGCAAAGAAAAGTGAAAGTCCATCATTAATGAAGGTCAGTCAATCTCGAAAATTTAGAGAACTTTGAACGTTTTTTTTCAAGGGCAAATCATCAAACGCTATGATAAATTGGCTTTCATGAGTACCGCTACAGGAAAGGAAGACTCAGAGTTTCCTCTGCTGCAGAGGATATGTTCATTAGAGTTACCAGACTCAGAAATTGCAGCCCAAACAAATGCTTCAAAGTTCAAGTAACAGACACATCTCAACGTCAACTGTTCAAAGGAGACAGCTTGAATCAGGCCTTCATGGTTGAAATGCTGCAAAGAAACCACTACTAAAGGACACAAATAAGAAGAAGAGACTTGCTTGGGCCAAGAAGCACGAGCAATGGACATTAGACCGGTGGAAAACTGTCCTTTGTTCTGATGAGTCCAAATTTGAGATGTTTGGTTCCAACCACCGTGCCTTTGTGAGATGCAGAGTAGGTGAACGGATGATCTCTGCATGTTAGGCTCCCAATGTGAAGCATGGAGGAGGAGGTGTGGGGGTGCTTTGCTTGTGACACTGTCTGTGATTTATTTAGAATTCAAGGCACACTTAACCAACATGGCTACCACAGCATTCTGCAGTGATACACCATCCCATCTGATTTGTGTTTAGAGGGACTATCATTTGTTTTTCAACAGCACAATGACCCAACACACCCCCAGGCTGTGTAAGGGCTATTTGACCTAAAAGGAGTGTGATGGGGTGCTCAGCATATGCGGGAACTCCTTCAAGACTGTTGGAAAAGCATTCCAGGTGAAGCTGGTTTAGAGAATGCCAAGAGTGTGCAAAGCTTTCATGAAGGCAAAGGGTGGCTACTTTGAAGAATCTCAAATATAAAATATATTTTGATTTGTTGAAAACTTTTTGGGTTACTGATTTTGGGGTACTGATGTCTTCACTGTAACTCTATATAATGTATAAATTAGTAAAGAATAAAGAAAAACCCTTGAACGAGTAGGTAGGTGTGTCCAAACTTTTGACTGGTACTGCATATATGGACAAATCGGAGGGGGCACGTGCCCATGTGCTCCAAATTGGCATGACGCCTCTGATTGAAAAACCCATGCAGATGCAAAGTTTGTTAAGCGAGTTTTGGTAAAATATCCCTCAGTTTTTTTTAATGTTAAATATCTGCTACGAATTACGATTCAAAGATGTCTGCAGATGTCAGCTATGACATAACACCTTGACTCTTTTGGTTATTGAACTAGAGTAAGTGAAGTGCATTTACGCTCAATAAAAGAAGTACAGTAACAAAATTTCATCATGGGTCCCTGATCTGTACTATACAGAAATGCATAATTATGGATACCAATACCATTCTCTTCATTGTGATGTGTCCTGAATAAGTACAAAGATATACATATGCAATATCCTCCTTTGCATATTTGGGTATTATTCTACACACGGGCTATTATTCAAATGAGCTCTGCCCCCAAATAAGATTACATTTGGTTGGTCCGGACCGGATCAAATCTAAATCAATCATAGACGTTTATGTTTCACAAGTTTGGACATCTTAGCACAGTAGGGTAGAGTACAGTAAAGTAGAATATAGTTCAGTCCAGTTGAGTACAGTACAATTCAATACAATACAGTACTGCTACCGAGTGGCTCTGTGGTCTAAGGCACTGCATCATAGTGCAAGGGGCGTCACTAGAGTCTCTGGTTCAAGACGTTTATGTTTGGGCCAAATCAAGGCCAGTCCAGACCAGACCAAGAAACGACATCTGTGGAAGACTGGGAGGACAGACCAAATTTCCACTACTTTTCAAATTCCATGGACATTGGCGAGAGCTCAGGAAGTGAGGATGATGGTTACAGTAAACGGAAAGAGAGGGGGCTCAAGGGTAGATGTCAGTAAGAGTCAGGAGAGGTGACATTAACTGAGAGAGAGAGTGAGAGAGGTTTTTCACACTCATGCTGTGACCACCAGACAACAGAGAGAGAAAGAAAACAGTTATGAGCTGAACATAACTGTATGCCAGTGGAATGGGGGGACAATAGCAGATGACCCAACTCTGTTTTGTGACTACTATGATTTTGCTTCGTTGCCAATTCAATTGCAGTAATAACTTTTATAGATTATTATTGTTTTTACAGGTAACAGAATTACAAGTTTTATTCACTTAATAATTCATAAACAAAATGTATATAAGTTAAAACTGTAACTAATTGGTAGGTCTATCTTTACTTTTAGAAAATATTTTAACACTAGAGAGAGCTTAGTGTGGAGGCAAAACGAATGTACATTTCTTTGTACTCTGCCATTTTTAAAGTCATGTCCCCTCCGTCCTTGACTTTTCGTAAATATGTTCATGTTAGAATCTTAATATCACAAACAGATTTGCATTTTATTCGATAGCAATTTGAATGCACAGTGATACCGTGATGAGATCCCGAAGCCCGTTGTCGTGCCATTCATCTGCCGCCATCACTTCTTGTATCAGCATGATAATGCCCCATGTCGCAAGGTTCTGTACACAGTTCCTTGAAGCTGAAATTGTCCCAGTTCTTCCATGGCCTGCATACTCACCAGACATGTCACCCATTGAGCAGGTTTTGGGTGCTCTGGATCTAAGTTTATGACAGTGTGTTCCAGTTCCCGTCAATATCTAGCAACTTCGCACAATCTTTGAAAAGGAGTGGGACAACAGCCTGATTAACTCTATGCGAAGGAGATGTGTCGCACTGCATGAGGCAATAGGTGATCACACCAGATACTGACTGGTTTTCTGATCCAACTTGCTAACTTTGTTTTAAGGTATCTGTGACCAACAGAAGCATATCTGTATTCCCAGTCACGTGAAATCCATAGATTAGTGCCAAATGAATTTATTTCAGTTCACCGATTTCCTTATGTGCACAGTTGTGTTTGTTTTTGTAAAGTATAAATTCACACACTTAATAATAATACTCATCATAATAATAAAGACAATGCTAAAGTGACAATGGGTGACAAATTGTATACGAAGAGAAATCCTCCTACAGAGTTACATGCCGGTAAGACGTTTTGATCATATACTGTGGTTTCATAAAGAGCAGATTCTGCAGTTTTTAAAACACTTACCTTTGTCAAATAACTCAACAAATTGAAGACTTGAGCTCTATTTCAAAATAGACCTTTTTCCAAGAACATCCGCTGTTCAATGTGCTCCATGCGGCAGGTGTCCACGTACAAAGTTGGTCTCCCCTTTGCTGCCATAACAGCCTCCACTCTTCTGGGAAGGCTTTCCACTAGATTTTGGAACATTGCTGCGTGGAATTGCTTCCATTCAGCCACAAGAGCATTAGTGTGGTCGTGCACTGATGTTGGGCGATTGCGCCTGGCTCTCAGTCGACATATTTCAACACCTTTGTTATGGCAAGTCTAAATAATCCTAAATGAGTTCAGGAGTAAAGATTTGCCATATTAGTGTTTAACATGATTTTTGAATGACTACCTAATTCCTCTACCCCACACATACAAATAATTGTAAGGTCGATCAGTCGAGCAGTGAATTTCAAACACAGATTCAACCACAAAGACCATGGAGATTTTCCAATGCCTCGCAAAGAAGGGCACATTTGGTAGATGGGTAAAAAATAAAAAGCAGACATTGAATATCCCTTTGAGCATGAAATAAGCTATTAATGACACTTTGGATGGTGCATCAATACACCCAGTCACTACAAAGATGCAGGCATCATTCCTGTGACTTTAAAACAGTTCAAGTTTAATTGCTGTGAAAGGAGAAAACTGAGGATGGGTCAACAACACTGTAGTTACTCCACAATACTAACCTAATTGACAGAGTGACAAGATAGAAGCCTGTACAGAATCAAAAATTCAACCTTTTTGCAACAAGGCACCACAATAATCCTGCAAAAAGTGTGTCAAAGCAATTCCCTTTTTGTCCTATACACAAAGTGTTATGTTTGGGGCAAATCCAATACAACACATTACTGAGTACCACTCTCCAAACTTTCAAATATAGTAGTGGCTGCATCATGTTATGAGTATGCTTGTAATCATTAAGGACTGGGGAGTTTTTCAGGATTAAGAAAACAGAATGCAGCTAAGCACAGGCAAAATCCTAGTGGAAAACCTGGTTCCATCTGCTTTGCACCAGACACTGGGAGATTAATTCAGCTTTCAGTAAGACAATAACCTTAAACACGAGGCCATATCTACAAGGTTCCTGAGTGGCCAAGTTACAGTTTTGACTTAAATCTGCTTGAAAATCCTTGTCAAGACCAGAAAATGGTTGTCCAGTAATGATAAACAACCAGTTTGACAGAGCTTGAAGAATTTTGAAAATAATAATAGCCATATGTTACACAATCCAGGTGTGGAAAGCTCCTAGAGACTTACCCAGGAAGCTGAAATTACTGCCAAAGATGCTTCTACAAAGTTTTGACTAAGGGATGTGAATGCGTATGGAAATTATTTTTCTGTATTTAATTTTCAATAAATTTGCAAACATGTTTTAAAACATGTTTTCACTTTTTCATTTTAGGGTATTGTGTGTAGACGGGTGAGATGTTTTATGTATTTAATACATTTTGTTTTCGGGCTGTAACACAACAAAATGTGGAATGAGTCAAGAGGTATGAATACTTTCTGAAGGCACTGTATGTCCTGCATGGTCAAACTTGTACTTTTAACGCTACAATCCGCAGTTGTTACATCCATTGTTGGATTTCCAAATTAATAATATATACCCCGTGATTCTTGAAGAATGTAACTTGTAAATGCCAATTGCCGTTCCCCATCAGAACCCAAAATATCAGCTTGTCTTACTCCAATGCTTGTAAATGTAAACACTGTGTAGCCTCAAAACATTGGCGACCAGTCCCTGCATTGCTCTGCCTATGAATTTGAGAGTGGTTGCATTTCTCCAAGCCTACCCCTCAGCTTTTTACCAAAACAGAGGCAGGGTCCCTGCTTTGTTATTGTTTAAACAGCAGATTCTAGCTTTAAGATTCATTTTACAGCAGGGGTATAATAGGAACTACATTTTATTAACTGAGATCTTCAGAACCCTTAATAATAATTGATGACTTTACGTCAGGGGTAGGAAACCCTGTTCCTCAAGTGTTGCAGGTGCTGAAGGATTTTGTTCCAACTAGGCACCACACCTGGCCAACTGAGCTAATTAATTAGCAGTGATTGTCTAAATTCAGCACACCTGGTGTTCCAGGTCGGTTAAATAAAAAACATGAAGTGCCTGCGGCACCAGGGTTGCCTACCCCTGATCTACCTGCTGTCTCTACTAAGGTATGCTGCTCTCCAACATGTATGCACTGTACATCTCAGTCGAATAGAAGTCAAAGAAAAACAACAATACATATATTTTTTTAATCTATTTGAAAATCCCTGACGCACTGTCTCCTGGCGCGATTAATATTTCAGAGAAAACTCTGGAGAAAACAAACTCCAAATGTGGTTTAAAACATCAAGGCACTGTGGAATAAAAACAACAACTCACTGCAAACTGAGGTTTTCATTTCAGTGGGCTATAACTCAGTATCAAATTAACCTATATACTCTTACCACTAGAGAACTGCCCAGTCCCAAATAAATCCCCATTATTTTATCGCTGTGTGATGATGAATGGAAAAGGAGGCAAAGAAAGGGCATTATATGCAAACTTTGCTGCTATCTAACTTTAGGAGTGCATCGCAACAGTTTAAATCAGCATCCTGTCCCTACACATTGACGTGGAGAAACTTTACAGGTGAAAGCAAATTCCTTGTGGGCACCTACCACATTGCTTTCACCTACCCTGTGCTTTCAGATCATTGCAGATGAAGGAGAGGAGACAAGGGAATAGGGAGAAGGGAGGATGCATTTTAAAGCATTGGAGCAGGCCACTAGACAGTTAGTAATAATAATCAGTTGATGAGGCCTTTCTGTTGCCTCTCAGGGACTCTGTTGCCACTCAGGGACTCAGTCAGACCTTTGAGGTTTTTTTTAAGTGCAGATTTCTAGAATACTGATCCTGTTTTGTCAGTCTTGAAGCATTGTAGCACCTGGGCCAGGAAGACACATCCCCCTTGTGTCACCTGTCACTCAATCATCAAGCACACACACCCTTCAATGATGTCTCTACACACTCCTTAACAAATTCCCTCCCTCCTGACACATACAGTCATGCAAGCATACGCACACACACACGCACGCACGCACACACACACACACACACACACACACACAGAGAGAGACAGAGAGAGACCCTCACATACATCTAGATCAAAACAAACACTCCTCCAGTCTTCCAATACCTCACCAGCTCTCCGGACCGATGATTTGAAATGATTAGTCACGTCTGAGATGAGGCGATAACAATAAATTAATCAACTTCCGTCTGAAAAACGCTCCTCCTCAGTAAGACTGAGAGGTATTGGTGAGCAGGGGAACTAAATCTGTTCCCTTCTCTCTGTTGAGAGGCCATTTACAGAGGAGCTGTTTGCTCTTCAAGCCTGCATGGCTCCCCTTTCTTCCATAAAACAGCATTTGCCATTCCCTGGAGTCTGAAGGAGGTTTTCCTCTCCTTTGATGAAATGTAATCCAATTGCACACTGAGCAAAGGTGGGGAGCACGTTTTGGAGCAGGATTGAGAGTATAGGCTTTCGGATGCGTTCAGGAAAAAGGATGTGAAAACGTAGTTTGCTATTCAGTCAGTTACAGTACTCCCTGCTGTACCATGTCAGGGTGCAGACACGTTCTGAACATGACAATGAGATTCTGAGAAATGTGAAACCCTAATTGGAAATTGTACAAATCGATTATTGTAAATATTTTGGATTGCGGTGTAATTTAAAAAAAGATTATCACATTTATTTAACCAGGTAGGCTAGTTGAGAAGAAGTTCTGTGACCTGGCCAGGATAAAGCAAAGCAGTGCAACAAAAATAACAACACAGAGTTACAAATGGAATAAACAAACATACAGTCAATAACACAAAAGAGAAAATAACTATATATACAGTGGGGCAAAAAAGTATTTAGTCAGCCACCAATTGTGCAAGTTCTCCCACTTAAAAAGATGAGAGAGGCCTGTAATTTTCATCATAGGTACACTTCAACTATAACAGACAAAATGAGGGGGAAATAAATCCAGAAAATCACATTTAATGAATTTATTTGCAAATTAATGGTGTCGTCTGCGTAGAGGTGGATCAGAGAATCACCAGCAGCAAGAGCGACATCATTGATGTATACAGAGAAAGTAGACGGTCTGAGAATTGAACCCTGTGGCACCCCCATAGAGACTGCCAGAGGTCCGTGCAACTGGCCATCCGATTTGACACACTCTATCTGAGAAGTAGTTGGTGAACCAGGAAAGGCAGTCATTTGAGAACCCAAGGCTGTTGAGTCTGTGGATAAGAATGTGGTGATTGACAGAGTCGAAAGCCTTGGCCAGGTCGATGAATACAGCTGTACAGTATTGTCTCTTATCGATGGCAGTTATGATATCGTTTTGGACCTTGAGCGTGGCTGAGGTGCACCCATGGGATTCGAAATGTTCGGCGATCTGTTTGTTAACTTGGCTTTTGAAGACCTTAGAAAAGCAGGGTAGGATAAATATAGGTCTGTAGCAGTTTGGGTCTAGAGTGTCTCCCCCTTTGAAGAGGAGGATGACCGCGGCAGCTTTCCAATCTTTGGGGATCTCAGATGATACGAAAGAGAGGTTGAACAGGCTAGTAATAGGGTTTGCAACAATTTTGGCTGATCATTTTAGAAATGAGAAGGTCCAGATTGTCTAGCCCTGCTGATTTGTAGGGGTCCAGATTTTGCAGCTCTTTCAGAACATCAGCTATCTGGATATGGGTGAAGGAGAAATGGGGGAGGTTTGGGAAAGTTGTTGTGGGGGTACAGAGCTGTTGACCAGGGTAGGGATGGCAAGGTGGAAAGCATTGCCTGCCGTAGAGAAATTGAAATTCTCAATTATTGTGGATTTGTCGGTGGTGACATTGTTTCCTAGCCTCAGTGCAGTGGGCAGCTGGGAGGAGCTGCTCTTATTCTCCATGGACTTTACAGTGTCCCATAACTGTTTGGAGTTAGTTCTGTAGGATGCAAATTTTTGTTTGAAAAAGCTAGCCTTTGCTTTCCTAACTGCCTGTGTATATTGGTTCCTAACTTCTCTGAAAAGTTGCATATCGCGGGGGCTATTTGATGCTCATGCCATACGCCACAGGATGTTTTTGTGCTGGTCAAGGGCAGTCAGGTCTGGAGTGAACCACGGGCTATATCTGTTCCTGGTTCTACGTTTTTTGAATGGGGCATGCTTATTTAAGATTGCGAGAAAAGCACTTTTAAAGAATAACCAGGCATCTTCTACTGACGGAATGAGGTCAATATCCTTCCAAGATATCCGGGCCAGGTCGATTAGAAAGGCCTGCTCGCTGAAGTGTTTTAGGGAGCATTTGACAGTGATGAGGGTTGGTCGTTTGACCGTAGACCCATTACGGACGCAAGCAATGAGGCAGTGATTGCTGAGATCCTGGGTGAAGACAGCAGAGGTGTATTTGGAGGGCAGGTTGGTTAGAATGATATCTATGAGGGTGCCTGTGTTTACGGATTTGGGGTTGTACCTGGTAGGTTCATTGATAATTTGTGTGAGATTCAGGGCATCAAGCTTAGATTGTAGGATGGCAGGGGTGTTAACATGTCCCAGTTTAGGCCACTTAACAGCACGAGCTCTGAAGATGAAAATAAATTCACATATGGTATCCAGGGCACAGCTGGGGGTGGATAGAAAACGGCAACGGTGAGAGACTTGTTTCTGGAAAGGTGGATTTTTAAAAGTAGAAGCTCAAATTGTTTGGGTATAGACCTGGATAGTAAGACAGAACTCTGCAGGCTATCTCTGCAGTAGATTGTAACTTGGAACAATCGCTGAATCACTGCTGTTTTTAAAAAGATGAACAGAATAACATACAGAGGTGTAGCTCAGACAATATTAAACTAATCTAGGCTGATTTTGATGTTACTCTTTTTTAAACAACCCCCCCTTGAACCTCTAAATACATCCAAATAGGACCCTAGAAGGACATTGTTTATTTAATCTAAACCCCTACACCCTGTGAGGCACACCAGTATCACACAGTGTTCAAGTTCCTGCAGTGTTTGACTTGGAGCCCATTTATCTGCTGGCAAGTAAACAGACAGAGCAGAGTACAGAGCAGCGTGAGTGGATTTAAAGGGGCTGTGCTTTGAGCTGAGGCCAAGCTGGACTGCAGGCCTGTTTTTATGGTGAGGCAGCCAGAGCATCAGAGAAAGGGACAGGCACCATGCTGGGAGGCAGGCTGACCAACCAGTTAGAGACGCCAATTGGAGAGCACACAACATGAGTCATGAGGCATAAGGGCAGTGGGGTCAGTGTATGTGTGTGGGGAGGGGGAGGGGTGAACTCTAACCTTTAAGTTCAGACTGATGTCTCCTCTTTGTCTTGGTTTAGAGTCATCAAGTGCTACCGCACCATGGACAGTGGTCAGGCTAGCTGCATGGTATGTTGCTCTCTTTTTCGTTCTGTCTTCCTATCTCTCTCTCTCCTCTCCAGCCTTGCAGATAGTTCAGATTGATGGGGATAACCTTCTCCCTCCTTAGTCAATAGCCTAGCGCTTAGTCTCCATCACACATATTGAGCCGTCTGAGACACAAACATCAACAACAACAGTATAATTAGCCTTTAGATTATGGAAATCCCCTGAACCAGCCTAACAACTGCTCCCCATTGTGTCTGCCCAATTTGTATTAACTCCAGAAGCTGAATCATAAACCTCCATTAATCAGAAATATTTATGTCCCTGCCTCAAACAGAAGGAGGTCAGAGGTTCCTTCCCTCTCACCTTCTCATCCAATCGGTTTTGAGATGGAGGCTAGGAGAGAGGACCCAAGAAATCAAGGAAATGCAGATTCTCCCAGAGACCGAGGTTCTCTAACTCGCTCTCACGCTCTCTTTCACTCTCTCTCTCTCTCTCTCACTCTCTGGCTTTTACTCTCTCACAAACAAAATACACATAATAGACCAGAGTACAGAAGCACATTCATGCCATTATGACAAACCCCTTCAGCAAGAGTGCCTGGATTCATTTAAAAATGCCAAATATAGAGCTAGAGGATAAACACAGGCTAGAGTTTGAAGTAAGGAGAAGAGCTTGAGGCAGATCAGTAAAGGGGTAAAATATGAAAACCATGTCAGCATTTAGATGTGCCTTGTGTGTGGAAGGATGATGCCTTAATAGTATGCCTGAATAATAAATTGCAACATTGGAGTCACTGAACTCACTCACCCATGTTGAAGCACACGTGTGGTAGATCTATCATGTGTGATAGATTTAGGAACTGCTGACAGAGTGTCTCATTATTATCCCAAACACAACAAGACTTCATGTATATGTCATTGATTTTACTCACTGTGTAGTGTACGAGCGCTTATGAAAGAGATATATAGTGTATATATATATATATTTATATATGTGTGTGTGTGTGTGTGTGTGTGTGGGTGTTTGTGGTTATATTTGTCACATTTGTCCAAAAGACAGGTTACATAAATGGCCATCAATGAAGTTACCACATACCTCAAAATGAACCATTTACATTACTAGTAAAAGGGTGTGTGTGTGTGTGTGTGTGTGTGTGTGTGTGTGTGTTTGTGTGTCTGTGTGTGTTCATGCTTGCATTTCAATGAGTGCAGCTTATGTGTAGTTATTGAAGGTGCGTTGATATTACCTGAAAATGTACAGTGCATTCGGAAAGTATTCAGAACCCTTCACTTTTTCCACATTTTGTTACGTTACAGCCTTATTCTAAAATGGATTAGATTGCTTTTTTCCCCTCATCAATCTACCCACAATGACAAAGCAAAAACAGGATGTTAAAAATTGTTGCAAATTCTTTAATAAAAAAAACTGAAATATTACAATTACATAAGTATTCAGACCATTTACTCAGTACTTTGTTGAAGCACCTTTGGCAGTGATTAAAGCATTGCGTCTTCTTGGGTATGACGCTACAAACTTGGAACACCTGTAATTGGGGAGTTCCTCCCATTCTTCAGGTTGGATGGAGAGCGTCGCTGCACAGCCATTTTCAGGTCTCTCCAGAGATGTTAGATCGGGTTCAAGTCCCGGATTTGGCTGGGCCACTCAAGGACATTCAGAAACTTGTCCCAAAGCCACTACTGTGTTGTCTTGGCTGAGTGCTTAGGGTCGTTGTCCTGTTGGAAAGTGAACCTTTGCACCAGTCTGAGGTCCTGAGCACTCTGGAGTAGGTTTTCTTTGCCTCGATCCTGACTAGTCTCCAGGTCCCTGCCCCTGAAAAGAAAAACATCCCCACAGCCTGATGCTGCCACCACCATGCTTCACCGTAGGGATGGTGCCAGGTTTCTTCCAGACGTGATGCTTGGCATTCAGGCCAAAGAGTTCAATCTTGGTTTCATCAGATCAGAGAATCTTGTTTCTCATAGAGTCCTTTAGATGCCGTTTGGCAAACTGTAAGCGGGCTGTCACGTGCCGTTTACTTAGAAGTTGCTTCTCTCTGGCAAGTCTACCATAAAGACCTGATTGGTGAAGTGCTGCAGAGATGGTTGTTCTTCTGGAAGATTCTCCCATCTCCACAGAGGAACTCTGGAGCTCAGTTAGAGTGAACATCGGGTTCTCGGTCACCTCCCAAGGCCCTTACCCCCCCGATTTCCCAGTTTGGCCGGGCGGCCAACTATAAGAAGAGTCTTGGTGGTTCTAAACTTCTTCCATTTAAGAATGATGGAGGCCACTGTGTTCTTGGGGACCTTCAATGCTACAGGCATTTTTTGGTACCCTTCCCCAGATCTGCGCCTCGACACAATCCTGCCTCTGAGCTCAACGGACAATTCCTTCGACCTCATGGCTTAGTTTTTGCTCTGGCATGCACTGTCAACTGTAGAACTCTATATAGACAGGTGTGTGCCTTTCCAAATCATGTCCAATGAATTGAATTTACCACAGGTGGACTCCAATCAAGTTGTAGAAACATCTCAAGGATGGTCTATAGAAACAAGATGCACCTTAGCTCAATTTCGAGTCTCATAGCAAAGAGTCTGAATACTTGTGTAAATAAGGTGTTTAATTTGCACAAAATTCGTAAACCCTGTTTTCGCTTTGTCGTTATGGGGAATTGTGTGTAGACTGATGAGGAAAACATAAATGTAATACATTTTAGAATAACGCTGTAATGTAGCAACATTTTGGAAAAGGGGTGTGAATACTTTCCAAATGCACTGTATACAGTTCAGTTAGATCACAGTTAGACTAGCATCCTGTTTTCTGTTTGTTTGTGTCTTTTTGTTGTAGGGTAAAATGCACAGATATAAATTCACAATATACACAAAAATATTCACAATATATTTATACAACTTAGGGCAGTCATTTTAATATGTTGTCATTGATCATAGTTGCCCAATAAGATGATGTACAGAAACCTTGGGTGCTGTTAGTTACTTCACAAGGATGTTGTCATGGTACTCGTTGTTTACCATGAATTTTCTTATTCTATGGCTGCAATCCAAACTCAATGTAGACAGCCCACAGCCCTTGAATGACATTTTACATCATCACACCCAACGTCGGGAGATTTATGATTTGAGAGGCAACATCCTCCATGAATTAGAGCTTAAAAGCAACCAACTTAAAGCTATTATTTTACCTAGCGAGCTAACGTAGGTAGCTAGCACTCGTGTCATTCCAAACATCTTGCATTGAGAATGTATCAGGTTAAAGTGGAAAGACAGTTATTCTGAGAGGTGGGTTAGTATTTGGTCAAATGTATGGAATAAAAAGTAAGCTAGCTAGCTACAGTTACCCAGAGCTGGCTAGCTAGTTTTATAGTTCGGTCATTTATTCCAATACATTTCAGAGTCACAAAAAATATGTTTATGAAGCTAGATATATTTTATAGGCTGCTCACTACAAGACTAAGCCAATTTGCCAATGCTAAAATCAATGTAATCTAATGTATATATTATTTTTAGCAAGTTAGAGTCATAATTTTGTCCCATATGCCCAAAATGCAGCTGTGTTGGTAAATTTGACACTTCGCGGCCATGTGACTACAGTTTGCATTAACTTGTGGGTCATATCAACCCCACGTGATCAAAGTTTTTCACTCACTCCCTCAAGCTAAATCGAGGGCCGAGGGGGCAACAGACCTCCACTTAAGATGGCAATCTAACTGCATCCGGTTTTGATGGGGATTCCCCCAAGGGAAAGTGGCTAGCTTGAGGGCTGAGGGTGTAAAAATAATGTGTTTGGACTGCAGTCTATGACCCCTGTCACACTCGTTGTATGGAGGAGACCAAGGCGCAGCGTCGTAAGCGTACATTCTTCTTTAATTAAAGAAAGAACACTGAACAAACTAACAAAACAACAAAACAGACGTGAAGCTATATAAACGAGTGCTGACAGGCAACTAAACATAGAATAAGAACCCACAAATACCCTAGACAAAATGGCTACCTAAATATGGTCCCCAATCAGAGACAACGATAAACAGCTGCCTCTGACTGGGAACCAATTCAGGCCACCATAGACGTACAAATACCTAGACTTACAAAACCCCCTAGATATACAAAAACCCCTACACAATGAAAAACTAACCTACCCACCCTAGTCACACCCTGACCTAACCAAAATAATAAACAAAACAAAGATAACTAAGGTCAGGGCGTGACAGTACCCCACCACCCCACCCCCAAAGGTGCAGACTCCCGGCCGCAAACCTGAATCTATAGGGAAGGGTCTGGGTGGACATCTACCCATGGCGCGGGTCTGGTTCTGGACGCCGCCCCCCCCTCCCTTTTTACACTGGTCCCTCTGGTCCTCTTTGTAGAGCTGGACCCTGGATCATCGCCGGAGGCCCCGGACTAGGGACCGTCGCTGCAGACCCCGGGCTGGGGACCGTCGCTGGAGACCTCGGGCTGGGGACCCTCGCTGGAGGCCCCGGACTGGGGATCGTCGCTGGAGGCTCTGGACTGGGGATCGTCGCTGAAGGTTCCGGACTGTGGCCCGTCGTTGGAAGTTCCAGACTGTGGCCCGTCGTTGGAGGTTCCGGACTGTGGCCCGTCGTTGGAGGTTCCGGATTGTGGCCCGTCGTTGGAGGTTCCCGGACTGTGGCCCGTCGTTGGAGGTTCCGGACTGTGGCCCGTCGTTGGAGGTTCCGGACTGTGGCCCGTCGTTGGAGGTTCTGGACTGGGTACTGTCACCGGACGCTCTGGACTGGGTACTGTCGTCGGACGCTCTGGACTGCCGAGTCGCACTGGATACCTGGTGCGTGGTGCTGGCACTGGTGGTACCGGGCTGGAGACACGCACCTCAGGGCGAGTGCGGGGAGGAGGCACAGACATACTGGACTCTGGAATAAGAACCCACAAATACCCTAGAGAAAATGGCTACCTAAATATGGTCCCCAATCAGAGACAACAAAAAACAGCTGCCTCTGACTGGGAACCAATTCAGGCCACCATAGACATACAAATACCTAGACTTACAAAAACCCCTAGATATACAAAACCCCCTAGACAATACAAAAACTAACATACCCTGACCAAACTAAAATAATAAACAAAACAAAGATAACTAAGGTCAGGGCGTGACCACTCCAAAACATGATGTTACTAAGAGACGTAATGTCATAATGCAGCTGCCATGGTTTTTATTATTTTTTATATTTTTATATTTAAAAAATGTATCAGGTCAGAGTGGAAAGACCGTTCCTCTGACGACAGCCAGTTGGTGTTTTGGTGAGAGGTGGGTGAGTATTTTGTAATACAGTTGAAGTCAGATGTTTACATACACCTTAGCCAAATACATTTAAACTCAGTTTTTCACAATTCCTGACATTTAATGCTAGTAAAATATTCACTTTCTTAGGTCAGTTAAAATCACCAATTTATTTTAAGAATGTGAAATGTTAGAATAATAGTAGAAAGAATGATGTATTTCAGCTTTTATTTCTTTCATCACATTCCCAGGGGGTCAAAAGTTTACATAAACTCAATTAGTATTTGGTAGCATTGCCTTTTAATTGTTTAACTTGGGTCAAATGTTTCGGGTAGCCTTCCACAAGCTTCCCACAAAAATTTGGGTGAATTTTGGCCCATTCCTCCTGACAGAGTTGGTGTAAATGCGTCAGGTTTGTAGGTCACCTTGCTCGCCGACACTTTTTCAGTTCTGCCCACAAATGTTCTATAGGATTGAGGTCAGGGCTCTGTGATGGCCACTCCAATACCTTTATTTTGTTGTCCTGAAGCCATTTTGCCACAACTTTGGAAGTATGTTTGGGGTCATTGTCCCTTTGGAAGACCCATTTGCGGCCAAGCTTTAACTTCCTGAATGATGTCTTGAGATGTTGCTTCAATATATCCACATAATTTTTCCTCCTCGTGATGCCATCTATTTTGTGAAGTGCACCAGTCCCTCTTGCAGCACAGCACCTCCACAACATGATGCTGCCACCCCCGTGCTTCACGGTTTGGATTGTGTTCTTTGGCTTGCAAGCCTCCCTCTTTTTCCTCCAAACATAACGATGGTCATTATGGCCAAACAGTTCTATTTTTGTTTCATCAGACCAGAGGACATTTCTCCAGAAAGTACGATCTTTGTCCCCATTTGCAGTTGCAAACCGTAGACTAGCTTTTTTCTGGAGGTTTTGGAGCCGTGGCTTCTTCCTTGCTAAGCGGCCTTTCATGTTATGTCATCATAGGACTCGTTTTACTGTGGATATAGATACTTTTGTACCTGTTTCCTCCAGCATCTTCACAAGGTCCTTTGCTGTTGTTCTGGGATTGATTTGCACTTTTCGCACCAAAGTACATTCATCTCTAGGAGACAGAATGCGTCTCCTTCCTGAGCGGTATGACAGCTGCGTGGTCCCATGGTGTTTATACTTGCGTACTATTCTTTGTACAGATGAACATGGTACCTTCAGGCATTTGGAAATTGCTCCCAAGGATGAACCAGACTTGTGGAGGTCTACAGTTGTTTTTCTGAGGTATTTTGATTTCTTTTGATTTCCCCATGATGTCAAGCAAAGAGGCACTGAGTTTGAAGGTAGTCCTTGAAATACATCCACAGGTACACCTCCAATTGACTTAAATGATGTAAATTAGCCTATCAGAAGCTGCTAAAGCCATGACATAATTTTCTGGAATTTTCCAAGCTGTTTAATGGCACAGTCAACTTAGTGTATGTAAACTTCTGACCCACTGGACTTGTGATACAGTGAATTATAAGTGAAATAATCTGTCTGTAAACAATTGTTGGAAAAATGACTTGTGTAAAAGCACAAAGTAGATGTCCTAACCGACTTGCCAAAACTATAGTTTGTTAACAAGAAATTTGTGGAATGGAAAAATGTATTTTAATGACTCCAACCTAAGTGTATGTAAACTTCCGACTTCAACTGTATGTGTGTGTATAGTATTTAAACATGGAATTAAGCAAACTATCTAGTTATCTGGCTCAGTGGAATTGGAGAAAATTGCTTGTTGTTTATGACTTAATATTGATTGTCCACTAATTTTATGAAATCCCCTGTCACCCCTCTCCTCCCACCCATCTCTCACTCATCCTATTTTACCTCTCTCACTCTAGCCGAGATGCACGCACATGTAACTTGGAGGTAATGCTTTTTAATATACTAATGTTAACAATGCAATACAGTTGTTTGAAAATGCTCTCTACACTCTCTCCTAGATCTCCTCCATGCATCCATGATGGAGGGTGGTGAAGGCAGTCCAGCTGCTTCCCATGTCTTACTGATGGATGGCCTGCGGAGGCACTGGGCCTGGATGGAGCGGGCCTTGGTCCGCAGCGAGATGGAGCTCACGAACCCTGACCCCAACAGACCACTGCAAGGGGCCAGGGAAAGACTAAAGAGATGGGGAGGAAAAAGCTGGAAAGGGAGTTGGGAAAGATTGAGAGGAAAAGGAGGGTGATGGACAGAGAGGAGAAGGAGATGGAGGAGTGGAGGAACTAGCAAGATGGATGGGAGATGGAGAGAGAGAAGCTGATGATGGAGAGGCTAGTGCACGATAGAGAGGGGGAAATGGTGGTGAAGAGGAGGGTAGAGGAAAGGGAGACATATGAACAGAGGAGGAGAATATCAGCCATTTATGAGATAGATACATCTGTGAGAGGTGTGCAGAACGGTGGAAAGATGGAATTCATCCGAGAGGAAAAAGATGAGTGGAAGGAGGCCTTGAGAGAGAAGCAGAGGATGAAGAAACTGCAGCAGGAAGACAGACAGAGAGGAGGCGAGACAGAGATTCATGGAGAGGCAGAGGAAGGTGAGACCGGAGGAGAAGAAAAGGAGAAGGGAGGAGAAATGAAAAGGGATATCTAGACAACATGAGCGGAAGAGAAGAGAGGAGGAATGGTAAAAAAAAGGAACAAGGAGCTAGAGAATTAAAATAATAGGTTAAGAAAGGAAAAGGAATGAAGTGCAGAGAGGAGAAAGAGAAAGAAAGGAAAGAGGATAGGAAGAGAGGAGGAATATACAGTAATAGGATCCAAAAGGAGGAGGAGAAGAAGAGGGAAGAGCTGGAGAAAATGCGACAAGAGCAGAGGGAGGAGCCGGTAGAGCTGAGGGGGGGGGGGTGGATGAGATGGAGATGGAGGAGATAGTGAGCGAGCTGGCCACAAATATAAAGCTAGAGAAAACAACTAAAGATTGAGTAGGATAAAAAGAATAGAGGGGAAGAGTTAATCAAGGACAAGTTCATCAAGAAGCTAGAAGAGAGCATGATGAAAGTGGTAGAGATGAGAAGGGAGATGGAGAGAAAGTCTAAAGAAAGGATGAAGGGAATGGAAGAAGAAAGGAAGAGATTGGAGGAGGAAGAGACAGAGAGGGGAGAGGAAAAGAGAAAGAGGAAGCTGGAAAGGGAGATACAGAGAGATAAGAGGCAAAGACAATTTGAGGTGGAGAGGATAACAAGACTGGAGAAGAGAGTGAGTGCGCTTTTTGAGCAAAGCCTGGGAGAGTAGAAAAAGACAGAAGAGGAGACCAAGAGCGATATAAAAACATGTGTTGCAGTTATTAGAATTGAAGAAAGTAGGAAGGAAAAGGAGCCGAGAGAAAATAAAAAAAGAGTGTGGCGTTGGAGAGGGGAACAGAACAGGAGAGGCTAGAAGAGCAGAAAAGGAGATATGAGGAGAAAAAGAAAGAGGAGGACAGGCTAGAGGAAAATAAAAAATATAGAGGCGGAGAGGAGAAAAGAGGCCGCGAGGCTAGCAAGCCCAACAATGTCAAGGAGATACAAAAAAAAATATCTAATGAATGGGTGGTGGGAAAATAGAATTGATGATAACCTGCCAATTGATGAAGGCCGGTCAACAACAGATTGATTGAGGAAATTATCCCAAAAGACAAAGAGGGGGGAAAGAAAGAGAGGAGTGATAGAAAAATAACCAAAGGTGATAATGCAGTGAGTGAGAAAATAAAGCAAATGAAGAGTGAGTAAAGGGGGATGAGGGAAAGAAAGAGGAGCTTCATAGTGACAAAGCAATGACCACCAATTTTATTAGGAACGATTATTTCATGAGTGAGGAAGAAAACAAAGTAAAGAAGGGGGAGAGAAGGATGAGAGAGAGAGAGTAAGGGAACCCCCAGACTTACTTATAGAATGGACAGAGAGTGATGAACATGTGTGTGAATGGATGGATGACCAGGAAACAGAGAGGGAGAAGGTATCACTGAATAAGAGAGGCAATGACAGAGAGAAGGGTGAAGGAAAGGAAAAGGAGAGCAGGCCAGACTCCTTCATCCTGAGGAGGTTGGATGAAGACAGAAGAAGAAGAAAGTGAGGAAGAAGAGGAAAAGAATGCCATGAAAAACATGGATAACATCCAGAAAAAAAAAAGAAGTAAGGAAGACACAGCATCCAGGCCTAGTGACGAAAGAGGGAAAAACATCGCCGAATGGAGGCAGACAGTGAGAATGAGGAGGAAAAGACGTGAAAAGGAAGGACAACATCAAGAAGGAAAGGTTGGATGATCAGAGGAAAGAAAGGGGGAAGGTAGCACTGAAAGAGAGAGGCAATGACAGATGGAAGGGTGCAGGGAAGCAAAAGGAGAGCTGTGAGGAGGAGGCAGGAAAGTATAGATACTATCCAAAAGAAATGTCCTGAAGGAGAGGACTCTAGACAGAGGAAGGAGGGGGGCCTCACGGGACATACAGGATAAAACAGAGACAGGGGGACAGAGGGGGACAGCAGGACAGCATGTCACAGAGCAGAGGTACTGTAAGCCAGAGGCTAGAGACAGAAAATAAAACCGTAGTTAGAGTGTAGAGTTATTTAGGGCTCTATTCAATCTGCAAAGTTTAAGATTCCGCAACGTAAATGGAAAGGTCATTTCCGAATGAGTCGGAAATGCCGTTTATTTACCATAAAAGCAGTCTCAGCTAAAGCGGGAACTTTGCCCTTAAATTTGAATCACGCTTTAAAGCTGAACTCCCACAATGTGGAGTCCTTAATCAATGTTCAAATTCAGTTGTGTTGTGAATCGCATAGAAATGAATGTATGTATTTCAATATTTGAATATGACATGTTCATTTTTCATCCCTTCTCTCCCTCCATCTCTTCCTCTACCCCTGTCAGATTGTTCAATTTCTTCCCTTCCTCAGCAGGCACGGTGCAATGGTAAAAATGTAGGCTTACTCAGTTATCTATTATTTCCTATGTTACAGTAAGTCCCACTCAGTGGTGTAAAGTACCTAAGTAAAAATACTTTAAAGTACTACTTAAGTTGTTTTTTGGGGTATCAGTACTTTACAATTTATATTTATGACAACTTTTACTCCACTGCGTTCCTAAGGAAAATAATGTGCTTTTTACTAGATACATTTTCCCTAACACCCAAAAGTACTTGCTTAGAAGGACAGGACAATGTCCCAATTCACACACTTCTCAAGAGAACATCCCTGATCATCCCTACTGCCTCTGATCTGGCGGACTCACTAAACCCAAATGCTTCATTAGTAAATGATTGTCCAAGTGGTTCATTGTGCCCCTGGCCATCCGTAAAAAATATTTTTTTAAATGTGCTGTCTGGTTTGCTTAATATGAGGAATGTGAAATGATGTATACTTTTACTTTGACCTTTTGTACTTCAGTATATTTAAAACCAAATCCTATTTCAGAATTTTACTCAAGTACTATTTTACTGGGTGACTTTCACTTTTACCTGAGTCATTTTCTATTAATGAGATATCTTTACTTTTAGTCAAGTGTAACAATTGGGTACTTTTCCCACCATTGGTCCCACTGATGTTGTCCTCTCGTCCTCTTGTCCTCTCGTCCTCTCGTCTCCTTTAGGACTTTTCCATCTTTGCAACAGGCGGAAGCACCTTGAGCTCACCACTAGTGCTGCACAACGGTAAAGAAGGGCTGGTGGGATTGATTGATCAATGGATGGATGATTCCTTTTGAATATACACAATCTCACTTTACTCCCACTGTCTCTCTCTCATGCCCTTTGCAGATATAGACGGTCGCTGCAGTATCATTGTTGATAGCTACAATTGAGAACCTTTCCAGAAGAAAAAAGGTGCTGCGGAGGAAGTGTCTGTAGCTTTTCAGAAAGTAGAAATCTGCTCTGGCATAGAACGTTTGGTATTGTTTTCCCGACAACAATACACGCCGCTGATTGATGTGCTGCTGTGATGTTTTTATGCTGTGTTCTATGGTAGGGTAGCTAGTTGTGTTTTTCTTTCTACAAAATGATGACAGCAACTTCAAGTGGTCTGCGCACAGCCAGCTCAATATTATTTGATAGTTGTGGTCTCCTACTGTACGTTAGACCCGCTTCAGAAGTGCAATTCCTTTACAGACAAGTGAAATGCCTTTGAATCTCTCTCCAGAGATGCGTTTGTGTTGGCATTTAAATACCATAGCGTACCCTGACAGACAAACAAACATGCCGTTGCCAAGGCGTTGCCAAGGCGTTTTCAAGGCGGCACAGTCCATATGTCTGAAAATAGTATTTCTCTATCGTTGCAGCTGGGATATGGGGTTTAGCTAAGATCCTGAAGCCCCTAGAGAGCAACAAGTAGCCAGTCGAGGTGAGTGGAACGGTGGCGGGAAAACATTTTGTAAACTTCTAGAGAGCACACAGAGAATGTTACGTTCATACAGTTGAAGTCTGTTATTCACTGTCAAATGAACTCTGATGCTCTCCCCTCCCTCTCAGATAATTCAGTTTAGTGACAAGAATCTGCTTTTCTATACTTTTCTGTACCATCTATACACTTTTAATACTGATTGAAGTGTTATGTTATTCATGCATTTCTGCTAGCATCAAACATCTATGTGTGTGTTTGTTTATTAATACATCTTCATTAGGAGGTCAAGAGGTGAATTGAGTTCATATTCACAAACACACAAATGGACACGCGCACACACACACACACACACACACACACACACACACACACACACACACACACACACACACACACACACACACACACACACACACACACTACAAATGTGGCCTAACCAAAATGAAATTAATCTGTTTCCACCAGTTCCACCACCCTCTCTTGTATGAGTTTATCTCTGACAATGACTTCGACATGATCTGCCTCTGTCAAGTCTACCCGCTCCGGCGCTCGACACCGCCAGTTTAATAACCATGGGTCCTGGCAACCCATCATGGCGCACACCTGGCAACCCTCATTACGCACACCTGTGCCTCATCATGAGGCACACCTGGACTTCATCACTACCCTGATTAATTCCCCTTTATCAAGCACTCCCTAACATCAACCTTCAGGCAGTATTGGTTCAGTTTTTGTGTCCAGATGCTGTGCTTGGTTTATATGGTCGTTATTATTAAACTCACCATCTGTGTCTATGTTACATTCTCACTGAAACCATCTTAACGGAGCAGCTCCGTCTGTATGCAAAAACATTGAAAAGGCGCCTGCCATAGTCACAGTGGAGGCATTGCTGTTTTTAAACAGACGGCTTTATTTTAAATCCACTGACTGATGCACATTTTCTGTCTTTTGTGTGCCTTGCCTTTAAATGTGAACAACCAAATCCTCTCGCCCCCCCAAGACAAGCGCTTCTTAATTCTGAGTCTTCTGAACTTATAACCTCTGTATGCTCCACCCTCTCCAACATTGTCATTTTGGGAGACTTTAGCATCCATGTTGACTCACCCAACTGCTCTATGGATGCTGCCTTCCTTAACATGCGGGACTGTCTAAATCATGTGTAACATGTAAATGTTCCCCACCCACAACCGTGGACACACATTGGACCTCATTATCACTGGTGATGTCCCTGCTTCTGACTTGGATGTCATCGAGCTTTGCGTCTCTGACCTCAAGGCTATGACACTGGCTCTGACCACTCCAACTCCTCTCCACCGCCCAAAGAGGACCATTAAAGATGGTGGCAAGCATGTCTTTTTTTCTCTGGTCAGTGTTTGTGGCTGAAAAGCTTTTCGTGGATTTGTCTCCATTTAGCACCTGAAACTAGCAAGTGATAACTGAGTCCGCCGTGGTGATACCGGCAAGAACCACAGAGGTTTCTGTAAGACTGAACCTGGTGCCCGGCTACCAGATGGAAGGCACCACTAATGTTCTTCCAACCCTCTCTGCGACTATTCGACTTGGGCCTAACTGTCAATGGTAACCCGCTGTTGGAGATAAACGCTAGATCCACTTACCTCTTGGTGCAGTATCTGACTCAAGCGGATATTTCCATTCCTCGGCACACTCAGCTAGGAAATTGATTAATTACTCCTTCAATGATTTTGAACTTGTTGTTCCCATGATTGGGCCTCTTCGTCCTCCCTAGACCTATGTGGTTTTCAAATGTAATCACAATAACACCCATATTGCCACTTGACGACACATCGACGTCCAGGCTGAATATCGATTCTGACAACATGCTGTTGATATACTCCATCACGGAGGATGATACCGCATCTCCTTCTGCATGTGAGGTACACATTGATGAGGTAACAGCCGATAATTCCCCCACCATAGACATGCCATCACCACCTGATGAAGACCTGTACGATGTCACCAAACCATATCCTGGTTTCCATGCACAAGTACTACAGCTACTGCTGTCGGAGGCTGACACACGTGTCAATGTCACTGAATGACATCAGTTGCGGAAATTGTTTAACAAATATAGAGAGATCTGGTCGACAGACTCGCTGGATTGCGGTGTTACCGGTATTCATGTGGTGTGTATTCCTACACCACCCAGAGCAGCTCCTACGTTTAAGACAATACAAAATTCTGCTTGCAGCATGTGCAGCGGTACAAGAGATTATCGACTCCCTCTTAGCTAAGCAGATAATCAGGGAATGTACACACGCTCCTGTGTGGCCTGTGTTGAAACCAACGGGTAAGTGGCGTCTTACCATCGACTTACCATAGACAACTCAACAAGCTGGTTCCATTGTCTCGCTGGCCAATGAACAGCTTGACCAAGAGTTGCCAAAGGTGGCAAACGACAAGCACTTCTCCAACACAAGTTGGCTTCTTTCTCTTTTTCGAACAAGCACTTCACGTTCAATTGTTGTTTGTTTGAGTATGCGAACTCCTCCTCAGAGTTGAACATCTTCCTGCACAAGGCAATGCCAGACGCAGCCACCAGGGGGACGATAACCTATATGGACGAAGTTCTCATGAGGAGTGAGACTTGGTCACATCACCTCAACGAGATGGACCACGTTCTTACCCAACTCGGGGCGGCAGGGGCTAAGTTGGCCATCATGAAAGGACAATGGTGCAGGAAACTATGTAAACTATGTTTGACCTCTGGAAGGTGCTGAGGACATCCTGCCACAAACTAACAGAATCGAAGCAGTCTGCAACATCAAAACACCTACAAGCCTTCATGCAGTCAAACACTTCACCAGTTGTGTTGGCGGACAAAAGGTGATCATAGAAACGTCACCAGCCGGTGACTTTTCTGAAAAGCCAATGAATCTGTTGTGCTGTACACAACAGCAGAATAGCAGCTTGGCTAAATGATGCTGCAGAGCCATGATGTAGTAGTCAACTACGCAAAGGCAAAAAACCTGCCTTTGGGTGGGGCGTTGGAGGTGTGTCAACGCTGTGGTGATGACGACAGAAACTTCACGCCAGCCCTGTGTGACGTAGCTCCGATGTTGCCTTCGAACCATCACTACTCCGAAGAGAACGTGTGTCTTGACAGGCCGATGGCATTTGTGGATGGCTGTTCTTACCGTCATCTAGACCACTTGCAAGCTCAGGTGGGATTGGTAATGCACAACGGCATTCAGTGCAACCTCTTCAATTTCAGCTAGGCAACAAGACAAACCAGTTCACGGAAGTTGCTGCTGTACTTATCACGCTGCAATCGGAGGTGTAACACAAAACTACGCCAGACTCACCTTCTTATGCCACTTTCCGTTTTGGAAACAAAAGCACATGACTACATCGAGTGGCAAGGAAGTGAAAAACAAACAGCTCATTCTAGCTTTCGACGACCTCATAACCAAACACGACCTAGAGGTGTATTGGAAGAAAGTCAAGGGACACTCAAAATCACCTGGTTGTGACAAACTTGGCAACAACCATGCCGTCAGCATGGCGAAATCGGGTGCAGTTCACAGCAACCCTTGGGTGTTCGATGCTCGGGACGTAATAATCACTGAGGCGCCCATGGAATCTGCAGTAACGCATAGCCATGTAGCACCGCAGAAAACATCTTCGCACAAACATACTGTGTTGAAAAAATGATCAACATGTGATTTAATCGAGTAATTCAAAGCAAAAGGTAATTATTCGATAAATAGTAGTCATCACATTAGTGACCGTCACGTCCCGACAAGGCCAAGAGTGTGCAAAGCTGTCATCAAGGCAAAGGGTGGCTATTTGAAGAATCTCAAATATAAAATATATTTTGATTTGTTTAACACTTTTTTGGTTACTACATGATTCCATATGTGTTATTTCATAGTTTTGATGTCTTCACTATTATTCTACAATGTAGAAAATAGTCATAATAAGGAAAAACCCTTGAATGAGTAGGTGTGTCCAAACTTTTGACTGGTACTGTATGTTATTAGGTAGATGTAAAGACCAGATTAAATCAAGAACAGTCTGATGGGTGACAATATTATTAGCCTATCACTTGTGAATTATATGTTATCACAAGCCCAGCCCAGTGTAGTAAGGCAAGAAAGGGGTGGTCCGCAATCTGAGTCCCTGCACTTTTCATTGAAGATCTTGATCCCCTTTCTAGCCTCTCTGGACTAAAACCTCATTATGCCAAGTGTACCATAGTACGTATTGGATCGTTAAAAGACAGTGTTTACTCTACCTTGTAGTTCAACAGTAAAATGGGTGGATGGTGAAGTAGACATACTTGGGATTCACATCTCCAAAAAATGTATTTGCTTACCACAATCAATTTCAATAGAAAGTTTGCAAAAACAGATTTTCAACCATGGAGAGGGAAATACTTGTCACATTGATGAACTCTTTGGTCCTATTACAATTGACTTACTTACTAATGGCGCTGCCTACTCCAGACATCTCATATTTTGAATCATATGAGCAAATAATATTTCATTTGATTTGGAATGCTAATAAGCCAGACACAATTAAACATGCCTATTTGTATAATGAATATGTGTTTGGGGGGGGTCTAAAATTATTAACTATTAAAGCTCTATACCTTTCACTACAAGCTTCACTCATACATAAGTTATACTTCAACCCAAATGGTTCTCCGGTAGATTCTGTCTACATAAGGTTCCACAGTTGACAGTGCATGTCAGAGCAAAAACCAAGCCATGAAGTCGAAGGAATTGTCCGACGAGCTCCAAGACAGGATAGTGTCGAGGCACAGATCTGGGGAAGGGTACCAAAACATTTCTGCAGCATTGAAGGTCCCCAAGAACACAGTGGCCTCCATCATTGATAAATGGAAGAATCAGGGAGAAGGGCCTTGGTCAGGGAGGTGAGCAAAAACCCGATGGTCACTCTGACAGAGCTCCTCTGTGGAGATGGGAGACCCTTCCAGAAGGATAACCATCGCTGCAGCACTCCACCAATCAGGTCTTCAATCTAAATTATTATACAAAATTCTTGCCACTAACAGAACGCCATATATGGGTCATTTCGCTCCGAAGAGAAGTAATCACTAAATGATTTATTCTGGTATTGCCCCGATGTAGTTTGTTTCTAGTCACAGGTTCAGGAATGGTTAAAAATCACAACATTCACTTAAAATGAACCTTACAAATAGCAGTGTTGGGCTATTTGGATAGTCAGTCAATAAATAGTCACAATACCTGTAGGAAAGGTTTTCATCTTTAGATTACAATCTGTGGATACTATACAATTAGAACGTTTCAAAATGTATGTAAAACATCACAGCACAATTGAAAAATGTGTGGCACGTGGAAATCAAACGAGGATGGTCTATGGTGATAGGTGGGATGGACTGAGAGTGGCTGAGCGGTGGGATTAAAGATCTTATGTTCGGTAATGTATTTCTGGTATGTGATTGCTGTATATGAAAGTACCATGTATGTGTGGTAGATGGGTTAATAAAACAAAGGGAAAAGTAACAGTGCAAGGCTTTTTAATCATAGTTGCACACCTCATGTAGCCTAACCCATAGGCCTACAGTATATGTTGTGATAAGGTTTGTATCCAAGTGGCCAAATAACTTAGTAAAATTAAGCACATTAATCTGCTTTACAACAGGTGTAGTGCCTAACTGGCATACATATGCAGCACATGAGTTTACAGTTTGGGGAAGATCATTTTCACCATGTAAATGCACATTTATGATAATAGCATTACATGCGTCATTGCATTTGCGGTCACTTTTGACAATGGTGTTTTCCCGCTAATTGAATGCATTTAAAAAAAATAAATGCCTGTTAGTACTCAAAGTTATGGAAAGATATGGGCCTGTGTGAACCAATTAGTTCCGCCATCACAACTTCACTTCCTGTGACATACAGTTTCTCATGAAGTGTAATGTATATTCTTCTACTATTTGCTGCGCTTATAATGTGAAGAAATAGCCTCATAGTTTATCAACATTTTAAGCTAAACGGACTGATCTGTTGTCAGCCTCGTTGCTTAAAATAGTTTTTTTTATGCTAGTGGTTGTATTAATTTGGGATCTATCCCATCCCACAGCTGTCCCAGACTATGTTTGGAATATTTATTTCTCACACAAGCATAGAACAGGTCAACGTTTGTACTATGGGGGATAGTAGATTGACATAGTATGTCAATAGTACAAAAGTTGATAGGCTAGTACTTTTGCTGTTCATTAGGCCTACTTATTTTGTTGGCTGACAAAGTAAATGTGGACAGTTCCATAATCTTCAATATGTGCCTCGGAATTAGATAAGGACATGCGTGTCTGTCTTCACCTATAGCCTGTGAGAAAGACCCGATCACGTGACAGGCTTTGGCTAATAAGAATTGAACTATCCGAGAGAGCCATGTGAGTGAGAGGTGCTTTGGCGCACGCACCCGGGAGACGGGAATTATAATTATTTTATTCAGCCCAAGGGCTCAACGGCGCCGCAATGGCATGGATTGTTTTAGGGGGCATTACGGCCACACAAAGGGGATGCCGCCAGGAAATTCTAGGAATTTATCAAGTGCTTGCCAAACCGGAATGAGAAACTGATGAAGTGTGTACAGCCTGGGCAAAATAACTAAGCAGAGCTCATGCCTTTCAAGCTACCTTTTTTCAAATCATCATTAGAGTTGCATCATGCTGCCTTTGAACATACAGTTGAAGACCTCGTCCTATAGAAAATTTGTGGGCAGAACTGAAAAGGCGTGTGCGAGCAAGGAGGCCTACAAACCTGACTCAGTTACACCAGCTCTGTCAGGAGGAATGGGCCAAAATTCACCCAACTTTTTGTGGGAAGCTTGTGGAAGGCTACCCAAAACGTTTGACCCAAGTTAAACCATTTAAAGGCAATGCTACCAGATACTAATTGAGTGTATGTAATATTCTGAACCACTGGGAATGTGATGAGAGAAATAAAAGCTGAAATAAATCATTCTATCAACTATTCTTCTGACATTTCACATTCTTAAAATAAAGCAGTGATCCTAACTGACCTAAGACAGGACATTTGTACTAGGAGTAAATTGTGAAAAACTGAGTTTAAAATGATTTGGCTAAGGTGTATGTAATCTTCCGACTTCAACTGTATGTAAATAAGGTATTTCTGTTTTTAATCTTTAATACATGCACAAACATTTCTAAAACCTGTTTTCATTTGTCATTATGGGGTAGGCTGTAACGTAACAACAAAATGTGGAAAAAGTCAAGGGGTCTGAATATTTTCTGAAGGCACTGTAGTTAATTACAATCATCACACATACATTTGCATTTATCAGAGCCTCTTTCATGCCAAAAATACAATTTGTCAGAATCGGACCCAGTCACAAGGATATTTGTTTGTTCCACACCAACTTCCCCATAATTTAATCTTTGTCTTTTTCCCCCCTAGTACTTCTATTATAAGATGTCTGATTGCTCTACTCTCTGGAGCTATTGAAACCGAAGGCCCTACATTTCTAGCAGTTTAGCATTGTTCTCTTTGTTGGTTTTAACAGTTGCAGGCAGAGAACGCATTGCCAGGGAGGACGCTGAGAGTTATTAGCAGACATAATGCGCCCAAAAGCCCCACAGTCCTACCATGCTAACTGTTTAGCGTATCGCTGTGAATTTGTTTTAGCGGTTGCTTTGTGTCACGCTGAGAGTACATTGCCAGTGTGGAAACGAATGGTTGGCAAGCAGCCAAGTGTTTAGCTCTCATCCAGAGCACTTCCCTCTGCTCTTTCAGCACCATGGACAGCAGTCAGAACGTCAGCATATAAATCTTCCCCCCTCTCTTGTTTTCTCTCTCTCTCCCTCCTCTCAAGATACTTAAAAGCTCATGTCCACAAGTACTGGGGCACTGGGGATTTGATAACCTTCTATTGCCTCTCTATATCTCTCTCTGCCTCTCTATGCCTGTCTTTGTCTGGCAGTGTTGACCCTGATATGAGCAGATCTGATCTGATATGATTCTCTGTACCTACTGGTCCTGTCTAGCCATGTCTGATAGCATCTATCTGACTTTCTCTCTCACACTCTGTACTAGTCATATGTTCTCCCTTTATCTCTCCATCTTCTGAGCCCTCTGTCTCTCTCGGTCTGTCTCTCTCTTTCCTTCTAGAACTGAGGTGGTTGTTGTCAGTGTGCTTCTGTAGTTGCAGTCAGATTTTGAGGCTGGAGAAAACAGAATTCCATCTATAGCTAGATATATTCCAGGGAGTATACGTTTTTGTCTTAAACTGTTGTCTAGTACTGTCTTTTTGCTACGTAGGCCCATCTACTTTTAAGTGCTGTAGCCTACTTGGTGTGTGAACTGCTGACGGCTCATAACTTGCAGCTGATGGTTGACAAAATCAGCCAGGATTGAGGGGCAGGGAAGTGCGTGACTGTTGTTGTTTTGGTAATCAGTGAATCTATTAGAGAGGGAGTCGTTTCTCCTCTCCTAGCTAATCAGTAATTAATACCAGGAGGTGTGCTCTTCACCTTTGCAAGGCGATTAGCAATTCGTTTTAATACTTCAGTCTCCCCTGTTTTCTCAGCGGCGGTTGTGTCAGTAGCGGTCCCGTCGGCGAAACAATGAGTGTTCCGCCGAGTTGTTTGAGGAAGCCTCCACACCATTCTCGCACTTGAGTATTTTACCTAGTTATTTTCAGATGTTCTTATTTCGCTGTTTTGTAGCGTTGTCAACTATGTGTGTGTTTTCTATACCGGTTTGCTCCTCTCCCTGTAGGCTTTACAGATGCTCCCCTACCCTTGTCTGCAACTCGTGTAATTTTTTGTACCCTGAATACACAACCAATGTGGAATTCCTGGTCTCTGGCAGCGTTTGGACCTGCCAATCAGCGGTCAAGAACGCAGAGTTCGCTCAGCCTATGCTGCCCTTCAGTTCCTAGTTTTTGTCCCTGTTGGAGACATAGATCACCACAGAAAACACTGCTACTGAGCTTGATAATATTCTAATTTCCTGATGATGGCTCACCGCTCATCATGCTGGGTGAAATCAACCTCCCAAAGTCTACCTTCAATTAATTTCTTTTCACCTCTTTCCCCTCCTTGACTCTTTTGATCTCCCCTTTTCCCAGTCCCCTCTCATTCACAAGGCAGGCAATATGCTTGACCTAATCTTTACTAGAGGCTGTTCACCAACTAATCTCACTGTAACCCACCTCCAGGTCTCTGATCACTATTTGTTTCCTTTTCTGTCTCCCTCTCCTCCAACCCTGCCCACTCAGCCCCTACCCAGATGGTCATGTGCCATCTCTCTCCCACTACTCTCTCATTTTCTATCCTATCATCTCTAATTTCTGCAAAATCCTTCTCCCTCATTTCTCCTGATTCTGCTTCATCGAACCTACTCCTCCCTTTCCACATTCTATGACTCGCACTGTCCCTTTTCCTCCCGGCCAGCTCGGCCCTCACCTCCTGCTCCAGGTCTGAGTGAGTCATTGTGAGCTTACAGAACAGGGCTGCGGGCACCTGAACAAAAATGGGGGGAAATTAATCTTCCGGAGAACCTATCACCCTTACACTCCCTCCGTTCTACATTCTCTTCCTCTGTATCCGATGCCTAATCCACTTTCTATCACTCTAAATTTCAAGCTTCTGCCTCTACCCCTAGGGAACTCTTTTCTACCTTCTCCTCTCCTTAATCATCCACCCCCTCAGGAGATGACTTTGTCAACCACGTTGAAAATAAGGTTCACGACAACTGTGCCTCATTCACTCAGCCAATTGAGTCTACTGATCACCCTCACACATAACTAACCTACGCCTTGACCTCTTTCTCCCCTCTCTCTCCAGATAACATCCTACGATTAGTGAGATCCATCCGCCTGCTCGACCCCATCAACTCCTCTCTTCTCTGGAAACCTTCTCCCATTGCTCACTTCCCTCATCAACTCCTCCCTGACCAATGACTGTGTCTCCTCTGAAAGCTGACTCTCTCTCCTCTGTATCCATTGTAATGGATATTACCATCAAGGACTCGTCGTGTCAATTAGTAAATTAACTTTATTAATCTTCACGCCAGCGGAGAGGTTACAACAAATTCGGCACACTCAGTACAGGTCGGTCAGAAGCTCTACCAGGGGGCTGTCCCCGAGCACCTTTTATACTAAGATACAAACAACTCACATGTTTTATTTCACCTTTATTTAACCAGGTAGGCTAGTTGAGAACAAGTTCTCTTTTACAACTGCGACCTGGCCAAGATAAAGCAAAGCAGTGCAACACAAACAACAGCACAGAGTTACAAATGGAACAAACAAATGTACAGTCAATAACACAATAGAAAAGTCTATATACAGTGTGTGCAAATGAGGTAAGATAATAAATAGGCCATAGTGGCGAAATAATTACAATTTAGCAATTAAATACTGGAGTGATAGATGTGCAGAATATGAATGTGCAAGTAGAGATACTGGGGTGCCAAGGAGCAAAACATTTTTTTTTAAATAACAATATGGGGATGAGGTAGTTGGATGGGCTATTTACAGATGGGTTATGTACAGGTGCAGTGATCTGTGAGCTGCTCTGATAGCTGGTGCTTAAAGTTAGTGAGTGAGATATGAGTCTCCAGCTTTAGTGATTTTTGCAATTCATTCCAGTCATTGGCAGCAGAGAACTGGAAGGAAAGGCGGCCAAAAGAGGAATTGGCTTTGGGGGTGACCAGTGAAATATACCTGCTGGAGCGTGTGCTACCAGTTGGTGCTGCTATGGTGACCAGTGAGCTGAGATAAGGCCCCCGCCTTATCTCAGCTCACTGGTCACCATAGCAGCACCAACTGGTAGCACACGCTTTACCTAGCAAACCACAAAAGGTGGTCTATAACAATGTAAGGGATTTCTTCCATTGACGGAGAGGCGGACCAAAGCGCAGCGTGGTTATTTTGATTCATGTTTTAATAAATCATTTCACATGAACAAACTAACAAAAACAAGAAACGTGAAAACCCAAAACAGCCCTATCTGGTGCAAAACACAGAGACAGGAACAATCACCCACAAACACACAGTGACACCCAGGTCTTGATTTTGGGCCATCATCGTCTCTCCTACCATTGCTATGCGGATGACAGTACTTGAGTGTCATCCCCTCTTCTGACATCCAGGTGGCAGCACACATCTCTGCCAGCCTAGCAGATATCTCAGCTTGGATGTCGGCACACCACCTCAAGCTCCACCTCGACAAGACAAAGCTGCTCTTCCTTCCGATGAAAGCCTGCACGCCAACATCTCTCCATCATGGTTGACAACTCCATGGTGTCCCACTCCCAAAGTGCTAAGAAGCTTGGCGTGACCTGGAACAACCTGTCATTCTCTGCAAACATTAAAGCAGTGATTAAATCCTGCAGGTTCATGCTCTACAACAGTCGTAGAGAATGACCATACCTCACACAGGAAGTGGTAAAGGTCCAAATCCAGGCACTTGTCATCTCCCGTCTGGACTACTGAAACTCACTGTTGGTATTTGGTATTTTGTATTTTATTAGGATTCCCATTAGCTGTTGCTGGGGTGCACACAAAACATGAGATAATACAGAACATTACTAGACAAGAACAGCACAAGGACAGAATTACATCAATTTAAAAAAGGCACACGTAGCCTACACATCAATTTATACACACAAACTATCTAGGTCAAATAGGGGAGAGGCGTTGTGCCCTGAGGAGTTGCTTTATCTGTTTTCTGAAACCAGGTTTGCTGTTTATTTTCGCAATATGAGATAGAAGGGAGTTCCATGCAATAAAGGCTCAAAATAATACTGTATGCTTTCTTAAATTTGTTCTGGAATTTGGAGACTATGAAAAGACCCCTTGTGGCATGTCTGCAAACAATTTGGAATTTTCAACACATTGTTCTTATAAAAATAGGGGATGCAGTCAGTCTCTCCTCAACTCTTAGCCAGGAGAGACTGGCCTGCATATAATTTATATTAGCCCTCTGATTACAATGAAAAGCAAGACGTGCCATTCTGTTCTGGGCCAGCCTCAGCTTAACTAGGTCTTTCCTTGCAGCACTCGACCACACGACTAGACAATAATCAAGATCAGACAAAACTAGAGCCTGCAGGACTTGCTTTTTGGAGTGTTGTGTCAAAAAATGTTGAGCATCTCTTTATTACTGACTGACCTCTCATCATCTTTACAACCATTGAATCTATATGTTTTGACCATGACAGTTTACAATTTAAGTAATTTAGTCTTCTCAGCTTGTCCAACAGCCACACCATTCATTATCAGATTCAGCTGAGGTCTAGAACTTAGGGAATGATTTGTACCAAATACAATGCTCTTAGATTTAGAGTCGTTCATGGCCACCCATTCAAAAACAGACTGCAACTCTTTTTTAATGGTTTCAGTGATTTCATTAGCTGTGTTTGCTGATGCATATAGTATATGGTTGAATAATCAGCATATATGGAGACACATGCTTTGTTTAATGTCAGTGGCAGGTCATTGGTAAAAGAAAAAAAGAGTAGAGGGCCTAGAGAGCTGCCCTGCGGTACACCACACTTTGCATGTTTTACATTAGAGAAGCTTCCATTAACCTCTAGTGACACCCCAGCCCGTGATTGGGACCGTTGTCATCACCTGACACTAATTAGCATAACGCAACGGACATAAATATTTCTAGGAAATATTCCTATTCATGAAAATCACAAATGAAATATATTGAGACACAGCTTAGCCTTTTGTTAATAACCCTGTCATCTCAGATTTTCAAAATATGCTTTACAGCCAAAGCTAGACAAGCTTTTGTGTAAGTTTGTCGATAGCCTAGCATAGCATTTTGTCCAGCTAGCAGCAGGTAACTTGGTCACGGAAATCAGAAAAGCAATCAAATTAAATCGTTTACCTTTGATGAGCTTCGGATGTTTTCACTCACGAGACTCCCAGTTAGATAGCAAATGTTCCTTTTTTCCAAAAATATTATTTTTGAAGGCGAAATAGCTCCGTTTGTTCTTCACGTTTGGCTGAGAAATTGCCCGGAAATTGCAGTCACGAAAACGGCGAAAAATATTCAAAATTAGCTCCATAATATCGACAGAAACATGGCAAACGTTGTTTAGAATCAATCCTCAAGGTGTTTTTCAAATATCTATTCGATAATATATCAACCGGGAATGGTGGCTTCTTAGTAGGAGAGAGAGAAACAATGGCCGCATTTGTCCTTTACACACCAAACACTATGAGAGACTTCAGCTGACCACTGACGCAATGTTGTCGTTCAGGCTCATTTTTCAAAATAAAAGCCTGAAACTATGTACTGTGACACTAGACATTAGGGAAGCCATAGAAAAAGTAATCTGGTTGATAGCCCATTCACTGCTCAATAGGGACGCATAGGAACGCAGAACCTTCTAAATAAGAGTCCCTTCCTGTTTGGATTTTTCTCAAGCTTTTGTCTGCAACATCAGTTCTGTTATACTCACAGACAAATTTTTTACAGTTTTGTTTTCTATCCTAAGCTGTCAATTATATGCATATTCTAGCATCTTGTCCTGACAAAATATCCCGTTTACTACGGGAACGTAATTTTTCCAAAAATGAAAATACTGCCCCCTAGTCACAAAAGGTTAATTTGTTTACAGAGAAGTAGCATTGTATTTGGTCAAACACAATTATTTTCCAACAGTTTGCTTAGAGCTGGCAGCAAGCTGATAGGACCAGTAAAGGCCACTTTACCACTCTTGGGTAGCGGAATGACTTTGGCTTCCCTCCAGGCCTGAGGACAAAGACTTTCCTCTAGGCTCACATTAAAGATTAAAGAGTAGGCTACCATCCTCCGTAGCTTCCTATCTAAGTTGTCAATGCCAGGAGGATTGTCATTATTGACCATTAACAATACTTTTCCCACCTCTCCCTCTCTAACTTTACAAAATAAAACCTTCAATGCTTTTCTTTCCCAAGTTCTCCCATGTCACCCCACTCCTCCGCACACTTCACTGGCTTCCAGTCGAAGCTCGCATCCTCTACAAGACCATGGTACTTGCCTATGGAGCAGCAAGAAGAACTGTCACTCCCTAGCTTCAGGCTATGCTTCAAACCCTACACCTCTGGTCTCTTGGCCCTCCCACCCATACGGGAGGGCAGCTCAGCCCAGTCAAAGCGCTCTCTGTCTTGGAACCCCAGTGGTGGAAACAGCTTCCCCCTTCAAGCTATGACAGTAGAGTCCCTGCCCATCTTCTGAAAACATCTGAAACCCCACCTCTTTAAAGAGTATCTTCAATAATACCACAGAATCCCCTCCTCACCCCCCCCCATATTTATTAATTTAAATATCAATGCACTTACAGTGATTGTAAGACTCCACAAAGCTCATTCTAGGGGAAAGGTCTTATTGCGTTCCAGAGGCTCTGGAAGATAACCACTCCCTTTGTGGAAGGCTGTTTTCGAGGCCCTTTGATTTTTCTGATGGATTTCTTTAAAAGTTTGTCATCTTCTTTGCTGTTACAGGAGAGGCCGCTGAGTGTTCCTACTGTGTCTATTGAGGAAGCAGAAAAGGTCAGGGCTTTAATATCACACTGTGACTCTGGGGGGCCTGGCTGGGTCTGCCTCAGTGAGACTCACTCGTGTCTAAGGCAGACACTGACAACACTGCGCCAAGTGGACAAAGACATAGAAATGTCACTAAGAGCTGACCACAATGTGTGGGGAGAGAGAGAAGATGGGGGAGGAGAGGGACCTGGAGAGAGGTGTCAGAAAAGAAAGAGCATATAGAGACTGCGGGTGAGAGATGGAGACAGATGTGAGGAAGGAGTGAAAGAGAGAAAGAGAGAGGGGTGTTAAGTAGCAGAAAAAGAGAGGAAAAGAGGGAGGCAGGCATAAATATAATGATATAATAAAGGTAATTTCATGTGTTTAACAAGCATTGTTTCTGTAAATGCGTTCATCTTTCAGTGCAATATTCTTTACATTAATTCAGGCAATTCATTTAGGTTTTAATTGTTAATAAAAAAGGGTTTTATATAAAAAATATAGAGCGGTGATAACTGGAATATGGTTATTATTTATCTGCAGTATTTCAAGCCTTCCATGTCCTCCACTTCCCAACTCAGTACTTAATTAACCTTAGAAGCACTCAGCTGGAGTAAGCACACAGTCTGAGTGCAGACTGTGCTGTGTACACTATATATTGTAATATATGTCATTACCAGCAAAACAATTATACTTTCATGACCGTAAAAACCTCCCTTTTTATAATTTCTACCAATTACTGTGCAACTCAGCAACAACCACTGGTAAGAGGCCAACAGAGCTCTCCTGATACACATAAATAAAGCAGTGAGTTTGTGGCTGATATTTTCTACCATGACGCATATGTAGTAAGAGAACATAGCCACATACTTGGCATCCATCTCACCCGTTTAACTCCCGATTATGAAAGTCTCCATCGCGCCATAGAAACCTTACCATTATGATATAGACTCTGGGGAAGGCCATGACATTTTGTAAAGGTCTCACAGATCCCAGTACAGCGGGGGTTTTTAAGAGATGGACTGAATGGAGGTTCTCTAGAGGTGATGGACAGTATTACAGAACTGTTAGCGTAAGTGTGTTATCTGAACAAGCTGTGGGCTTATTCAGTGAACATTATAGTTTGAACTTTTGTTCAACTCTTGCAGAGAAATATAAAACAGTTATTCACTGTACAATATGACTCAAACTGATTGTTTCCTGGCAACCTACATAACAGAACCATACTAGAAAGCCATGATCAAGTCATGTTTATTACTCTGGACTCTTGGACTCTTTTTTTAAAGTGTTGGTAACTGAATACACGGAATGTGTCTGAAAGTGGGCGTGTTGAAAGAAGTGGGTGGATCATCAGAGATGGGTGTGAGATCAGCGCTCTGTGATTGGTTAGACGGTTTTGATTGAGCAGTGTTTCTTAACTGCGTTTTCATTGCTTAGCTTCTGTGTGGTGATACTATTGGTTTGTTGGGACTGATGGTTTGTTCACGTAGCAGGTTAGGAGAACGAGCATAGCAGGTTAGGAGAATTATCGTAGCAGGTTAGGAGAATTAACATAGCAGGTTAGGGTAATGAGGTTAAGGTTAAGAAAAGGGTTAGGTTTAGGCTTAACTAAAATGTTCTTACAGTTGTAGCTACACAAAACAGTCTTGAGTGGCAACAAATCTGCTCAGTTAGCTGTTTGCTTTCCATACACCCACTTGTTACAACCATTTATGTTGACACCAATGTTCTGGCAGCCATGTTGAGTTGCAGTTAACCAAGACTCCTTTTTTTCCTTTGCCTTTGAGTGCTATCAGGGAGAGTGCTTGGTGTTTCAGCACAATAAACAGTGGTCAGAGTAGCTGTATGGTATCTCTCTCTGGCTCTTTTTAATGGGGCAGGAACAGAACAGAAAGCCGATGGCGATCTTCAAATAGTCCATTAGCATTTCACTCAGAGCAGATGGGTTTGATATAAATACGTTCTTAGAAATTGTTTTCATTTCAATGGTGGACTGCGGTGTATAAATAAATAAATAAACAGTTGTTCTCAGTCGAACCTGAAGTTTACCTCAACACGTAGCATCTCAAAATGCAACGGAAATAGAACCACTAAATCACCTAGTAATTTCCGATAAAAAAATATAAATAAAATAGACTGTCCAATCGATGATACGCATCATGGAAGCGATACTAGACAATCACGGATGAACACAACACATGTTGAAACTGTCTTGTAGTAAAATAAAGTTGTAATAAAAGGGAAGGCTGTGATTTGGCTCCTGAACTCTTTCACCTCTTTGCACCAACTTTGCACCAACACAACAGTTTAAAGATTTGTTAAGATTCAGAAGTCTAGAGAAACTCTACTGGTTGCATCACTGCCTTGTATGGCAACTGCTCGGCCTCCGACCGCAAGCCACTACAGAGGGTAGTGCTTATGGCCCAGGACATCACTGGGGCAAAACTTTCACCCATCCAAGACATCTATACCAGGCGGTGTCAGAGGAAGGTCCTAAAAATTGTCAATGACTCCAGCCACCCGAGTCATAGACTGTTCTCTCTGCTCCAGTACCGCACGACTAGCGGTACCGGAGCGCCAAGTAAAGGTCCAAGAGGCTTCTAAACAGCTTCTACCCCCAAGCCATAAGACTCCTGAACATGTAATCAAATGGCTACCCAGACTATTTGCATTGATACCCCCCCCCTCCCCCGAACACACACACATTTACACAGCTGCTACTCTGTTGTTATCATCTATGCATAGCCACTTTAATAACTCTACCTACATGTACATAATAACTCGACTTACCTGTACCCCCTTGTACATAGTCTCGCTATTGTTTTACTGCTGCTCTTTAATATTAACCTTGTATTTTTTTGATATTATTTAATTTAAAAAATGTAACTGCATTGTTGGTTAGGGGCTTGTAAGTAAGCATTTCACTGTAAGGTCTACTACACCTGTTGTATTCAGCATTTCACTGTAAGGTCTACTACACCTGTTGTATTCAGCATTGCACTGTAAGGTCTACTACACCTGTGGTATTCAACATTGTACTGTAAGGTCTACTACACCTGTGGTATTCAACATTGTACTGTAAGGTCTACTACACCTGTGGTATTCAACATTGTACTGTAAGGTCTACTACACCTGTGGTATTCAACATTGTACTGTAAGGTCTACTACACATGTTGTATTCAGCATTGCACTGTAAGGTCTACTACACCTGTGGTATTCAACATTGTACTGTAAGGTCTACTACACCTGTGGTATTCAACATTGTACTGTAAGGTCTACTACACCTGTGGTATTCAACATTGTACTGTAAGGTCTACTACACCTGTGGTATTCAACATTGTACTGTAAGGTCTACTACACCTGTGGTATTCAACATTGTACTGTAAGGTCTACTACACCTGTGGTATTCAACATTGCACTGTAAGGTCTACTACACCTGTGGTATTCAACATTGTACTGTAAGGTCTACTACACCTGTGGTATTCAACATTGTACTGTAAGGTCTACTACACCTGTGGTATTCAACATTGTACTGTAAGGTCTACTACACCTGTGGTATTCAACATTGCACTGTAAGGTCTACTACACCTGTGGTATTCAACATTGTACTGTAAGGTCTACTACACCTGTGGTATTCAACATTGTACTGTAAGGTCTACTACACCTGTGGTATTCAACATTGTACTGTAAGGTCTACTACACCTGTGGTATTCAACATTGTACTGTAAGGTCTACTACACCTGTGGTATTCAACATTGTACTGTAAGGTCTACTACACATGTTGTATCCGGCACATGTGAATAATAACATTTGATTTGATGTGTTGTTCTCAAAGGAGATGTATTTGTAGGAAGACATCAAAGTCATGTTTCTCTCCCGGGTAACATACCCTTCTCAATAAAGAAACATGGAGGGAAAAGTGTCATTTATCTCAGAGGCTGATTAGCGAACACACAGGCAGGAATGAACGTAATTAACAATGACATCTTCATCTCTGTCAGCTCAACGAGCTGTACTAATTAACAGTGGCTCCGAGCTATCCCCCAAAAAGTTTTCCTCCCCGGCCTTCCTGGCCCAAAAGACGAGAGCAGAGAAAGAATATTTGCGTGTTCTCTGACATGAGTCCCTGTCACACCAACCGCTTGCTTCACTCATCGTTGTGGTAGAGATGCCTGCTAGCACATTTTTAAGCAGTCAGTATATTTACTGACTCCAGTTTGTGGTTTGGGTGAATTATTGGCAGTGGCCCAAGGTGCTCTGCACAGGATTGTGAAATTGAAACTAAAAATGGTAATGGTGTGATGAACGATGATTACTCAACAATCTCAACGCTTACATATTTACTGTACAACATCCAACCATTTAGTCAAATGATTATATATGGCTTATTCATGGAACATTGCATTCATTGAGACTAACTCTTCTAGCTATTTAAATCTTATGCCGCCCCTTACTCAGCGAGATGTCTGGGAATACAAAACAATTATTTCAGCTTCCAACATCAACCATGACCCTAACACTGGTCTTACCTAACAGTCCACAGTATGAGTCAAAAACAGAACATTATCTGTTCTATATCACACAGGGTATCACACAGGGTATAGACTGCAATTCCTGGGCCCATAATGTGATATACAGTAGTCAATCTCATGACACCTAGTACAACTTTCCCAGAATCCACTGGGCAATCTGAAAGCCAATTAGAGAGAAGGTAGGAGAATACAGTTGGCTGCTCCTGTTTCATACTAACCACCTTAATAATAAACTCTGCAAAAAATGTCCTGAAAAATGTCCCTTTTTCAGGATCCTGTCTTTCAAAGGCAATTCATAAAAATCTAAATAACTTCACAGATCTTCATTGTAAAGGGTTTAAACACAGTTTCCCACTGTTTCACTGCTTGTTCAACGAACCATAAACAATTAATGAACATGCACCTGTGGAACGGTCGCTAAGACACTAACAGCTTACAGACGGTAGGCAATTAAGGTCACAGTTATGAAAACTTAGGACACTAAAGAGGCCTTTCTACTGACTCTGAAAAACACCAAAAGAATGATGCCCAGGATCCCTGCTCATCTGCGTCAACGTGCCTTAGGCATGCTGCAAGGAGGCATGAGGACTGCAGATGTGGCCAGGGCAATAAATTGCAATGTCTGTACTGTGAGACGCCTAAGACAGCGCTACAGGCAGACAGGACGGACAGCTGGTCATCCTCACATTGGCAGACCACGTGTAACATCACACCTGCGGGACAGGTACAGGAGTCAACAACAACTGCCCAAGTTATAGCAGGAATGCACAATCCCTCCATCAGTGCTCGGACTGTCCGCAAAAGGCTGAGAGAGGCTGGACTGAGGGCTTGTAGGCCTGTTGTAAGGCAGGTCCTCACCAGGCATCACAGACAACAACGTCACCTATGGGCACAAACCCACCGTTGCTGGACCAGACAGGACTGGCAAAAAGTGCTCTTCACTGACGAGTCATGGTTTTGTCTCACCAGGGGTGACGGTCGGATTCACGTTTATCGTCGAAGGAATGAGCGTTACACCAAGGCCTGTACTCTGGAGCGGGATCAATTTGGAGGTGGAGAGTCCTTCATGGTCTGGGGCGGTGTGTCTCATCAGACTGAGCTTGTTGTCATGTCAGGCTATCTCAACACTGTGCATTACAGGGAAGACATCCTCCTCCCTCATGTGGTACCCTTCCTACAGGCTCATTCTGACATGACCCTCCAGCATGACAATGCCACCAGCCATACAGCTCATTCTGTGAGTGATTTCCTGCAAGACAGGAATGTCAGTGTTCTGCCATGGCCAGCGAAGAGCACGGATCTCAATCCCATTGAGCACGTCTGGGACCGGTTGGATCGGAGGGTGAGGGCTAGGGCCATTCCCCCAAGGAATGTCTGGAAACTTGCAGGTGCCTTGGTGGAAGAGTGGTGTAACATCTCCCAGCAAGAGCTGGCAAATCTGGTGCAGTCCATGAGGAGGAGATGCAGTGCAGTACTTAATGCTGCTGGTGGCCACACCTGATACTGACTGTTACTTTTGATTTTGACCCCCATTTGTTCAGGGACACATTATTCCATTTCTGTTCGTCACATGTCTGTGGAACTTGTTCAGTTTATGTCTCAGTTGTTGAATCTTGTTATGTTCATGCAAATATTTACACATGTTAAGTTTGCTGAAAATAAACGCAGTTGACAGTGAGAGGACGGTTATTTTTCGCGTTTAGATGCATAACATGCTTTCATAACATGCTTGTGTGATACGTCTATGTCTGTGTTTAATGTAATGGCCGCATGACGGCCGGTATCACACTGACTGACAACTGGATGAGATTGGCGATGTAACCGTCACACTGTGATGTAATTAAGTGCCGAAAGGTCAGGGCTGGATCAGATGCTGTTGTGTAAAGTTATGGGTTTAGACTAGTCTGTCTAACCCATCACACAATTCTCTTGTAAGACAATGTCTTATTGGAAGTGTTTTGTTTCCTAGCGTGAAGTTGTGGACACAATTGCACGCTGGTAGGGTTGAATGTTTTCATGGACATAGATTGTGTGTGTGTGTGTGTGTGTGTGTGTGTGTGTGTGTGTGTGTGTGTGTGTGTGTGTGTGTGTGTGTGTGTGTGTGTGTGTGTGTGTGTGTGTGTGTGTGTGTGTGTGTGTGTGTGTGTGTGTGTGTGTGTGTGTGTGTGTGTGTGTGTGTGTGTTTGCCTGCTTCTCTGCTCGTGTGTGATTTAGTAGTTAGTCATGTCTGTGACACATTGTCCTTCTCTGACCCTGGAGGGCTAAAACTCTCCTGATTAACGGATGGATGACGCAACACTGGCCACAGCTCTTAAAACCAACCAATAAATCCCCATTATAATGACACACACACGCGCACAGACACATACGCACACACACACACAATGTTTACCACTCACCCTCATGCTCCCCCAGCTCAATCCACAGCCCACTGTATAGAGAGGTCAGGGTCAATCAAATAAACACACCATAACACACTCACCCTGTTTCTGTAAATGCGTCAATCAAAGCGATCGACTCAAAGAGAGCCACACTGTGCTGCATTATTGATGTTCAATAAGCAATTTGACTGTGTTTCTATGATCATGATTGCTTATTACAATTTAGCCTGAGGGGAGTTGTTACAGTGCCTGCAATTATTGCAAGGAAAGTAAATTCTTCTCTCTCTAACAAACTTGACTGGCCTCTCCCTGACCGGGAGAGTTCTGGCATCACCATTAAGTCGACATTCAGGAAGAGTTTGAGTTGAACTTATCGGAACTCGCTTATTCGTTTTGTAACACTGGAACACTCAGCAGTCAAAGTCCAGGAAAGGTGCATTAGTTGCTACGTTAAAACGCTGTGTACGTGTATTCAGCTCTCTTTTCAAATCATTTATTTAGACCATACCACTGGGCAAAAAACTCTCAGCTTTCTGATTGCACTAACGCGGACCTTTACGTCAGCACTTGATTAAGGCTACATCTGCTCAACCAATCTGAACCCTCCGTGTGCGGCCCAAAGACCCAACGGTCTACCTGGTCTATTCACCTCTGGTACTGAAGGAGCCGCGAGGCTCCAGTTCCACAGTGTTTTGTATTGCAGCCCTGACTGAGTGGAGACTAAGAGCCTGCGATTTAATAACATTTTATGAAGTATATCCACTTCCTCCATATGTGTTTGTGTTCCGTTCTTTGAGGAGGGCAACTTTAAGTAAATATTGACAGGGCGAGGGTGAGGTTGGGGGTGGCGTACAGTGCGTGTGTGTGCGCTCGCACATGCATTTTTGTGTGAGCTGTTCCTCTGTGGGGTTTTCTGAGGTGTAGTAAGGGTGTGATATGTCTGCTTCTGTCATACCCCACACAGCAGCAGAAACAGAGCAACACTTTTTTTTTTTTTTAGTTAGTTAGTTAGTTAGTTACTTTGTTCTGCTGATAAGAACGCACTCTTGTCATTTTCCTGTTCCTCTCTCTTCTACTTTCCTCTTCCTCCGTCTCTTTTTCTCTCCTCCTTGATCATTTTGGAGTGAGAATGCACACTCTAAACTGCTGATGTATACAAAACTGAATATCTCAGTGCTCCTGAGGGTAAGAGGGGGCTGGAGTTTGGGTTAAATCTGTGGTAAGACAGTTGATCTTATAATGCACAGTCTGCATAGGTAGAATTCAGCCTCAACTACTGATCCAAGGTCAGATTATCCTACCCCAGCCCTAATCTTTACCCAGTGAGATCATTAGCCTCGAGTCTTCTTGGGTATAACACTACAAGCTTGTCACACCTACACCACCCGATGCTACAGGAAGGCCATAAAGATCATCAAGGACATCAACCACCCGAGCCACTGCCTGTTCACCCCGCTGTCATCCAGAAGGCGAGGTCAGTACAGGTGCATCAAAGCTGGGACCGAGAGACTGAAAAACAGCTTCTATCTCAAGGCCATCAGACTGTTAAACAGCCACCACTAACATTGAGTGGCTACTGCCAACACACTGTCAATGACACTGACTCTACTCCAGCCACTTTAATAATGGGAATTGATGGGAAATGATGTAAATATATCACTAGCCACTTTAAACAATGCTACCTTATATAATGTTACTTACCCTACATTATTCATCTCATATGCATACGTAGATACTGTACTCTATATCATCGACTGCATCCTTATGTAATACATGTATCACTAGCCACTTTAACTATGCCACTTGGTTTACATACTCATCTCATATGTATATACTGTACTCAATATCATCTACTGTATCTTGCCTATGCTGCTCTGTACCATCACTCATTCATATATCCTTATGTATATATTCTTTATCCCCTTACACTGTGTATAAGACAGTAGTTTTTTGGAATTGTTAGTTAGATTACTTGTTGGTTATTACTGCATTGTCGGAACTAGAAGCACAAGCATTTCGCTACACTCGCATTAACATCTGCTAACCATGTGTATGTGACAAATAAAATTTGATTTGATTTGATTTGATTTGGAGAGTTTCTCCCATTCTTCACTGCAGATCCTCTCAAGCTCTGTCAGGTTGGATGGGGAGAGTAGCTGCACAGCCATTTCATCTCTCCAGAGATGTTCGATCGGGTTCAAGTCCGGGGTCTGGCTGGGCCACTCAAGGACATTCAGAGATCTGTCCCGAAGCCAGTCCTGCGTTGTTTTGGCTGTGTGCTTTGGCCCAACCCTACAGAGGAATCCTGTGTCTTATCCTCTCTGGGGTAGGTGGGATGCAGAATTAGCCATAATAAACATTCATAAAAATACAAGTGTTATACATCGGTTTAAAGATGAACTTCTTGTTAATCCAGCTGCTTTGTCAGATTTCAAAAAGGCTCTACGGTGAAAGCATACCATGCGATTATCTGAGGACAGCGCCCCGCTTACAGAAGCATATAAACATTTTCCAACCAAGTAGAGGAGTCACGAAAGTCAGAAATAGCGATAAAATTAATCACTTACCTTTGAAGAGCTTCTTCTGGTTGCAGTCACAAGAGTCCCAGCTACACAATAAAGTCCCTCTTTATATCCCAAAAACTCAGTTTTGTTGCCGCGTTTTGTTCAGGCTCAATGGCGGTCAAAACATGCAGACGAATACATCCTAATAGTACCGGTAAAGTTTGTCGAATCATGTCAAACAATGTTTATAATTAATCCTCAGGTTGTCAATTGTCTAAATAATCGATAATATTTCAGCCGGACAATAGCGTCTTGAATAGAAAGGAAAAACAACAAAGGGCGCGCACTCGGTCACGTGCTCAAAACAGCTCTGCATTCTTCCCCTGTCCACTGAGAGAAATGTCTCATTCTTCTTCATTTTTCAGAAAACAAGCCTGAAACAATGTCTAAAGAATGTTGACATCTAGTGGAAACCATAGGAACTGCAGTCTGGGCCCTAACCCATTACACAGTCAATAGGCATTCAATGGAAAACAACTCGCAGCAAACAAATCCTGCTTCCTGGATGGATTTCCCTTGGGTTTTCGCCTGCCATATCAGTTCTGTTATACTCACAGACATTATTTGAACAGTTTTAGAAACTTCAGAGTGTTTTTTATGCAATACTACCATGCATATGCATATCCTTGCTTCTGGGCCTGAGTAACAGTTTGGGCACCTTTGTCATCCAAACTTCAAAATACTGCCCCCTACCCCAGAGATGGTAAGGAGCCTTTTGGACCTAGACTTGGCGCTCCGGTATCGCTTGCCATGCGGTAGCAGAGAGTACAGTCTATGACTTGGGTGACTGGAGTCTTTGACAATTTTTTGGGCCTTCCTCTGACACCGCCTAGTATGTAGGTCCTAGATGGCAGGAAGCTTGGCCCCAGTGATGTATTGGTCACTACCCTCTGTAGTGCACACATCTAGTACTGAAAGCATAAGCTACTGTACAGCTAGTTAGCACTGCAGTGCATAACATGTTGTGAGTAGTTGACTCAAAGAGAGAGAAAGACAATAGTTGAACAGTTTTCAACAAATCTATTTCTTCAAAAATTAAGGAGAAGCAAGAGAGAGAGAGATTTTGTCGTAATTTTTTCACTTTCAGTTTCACTTATACTTAGCTAGCAAATTCAGTAGTTCAGGCTAGTTTAGTTACTCAAACACCCTGCTCAAACAGAGGGATGCTATGTTAGCTAGCTGGCAATGACTATCCAACACAACACTGGAACTCTTCCAAGTCAAGGTAAGCTTTTGGTTTTATTAATTTATTGCCACTGGGGCCCACCGGTGTAACTGCTTACTGACTATACACTGTAACGTTACTGCATGATTGTAGCGGGTTTACTAACGCGTTAGTTCTATTAGCTATGTTGACTAGGACGTTACTTTAGCTAATATGGGGACAACGATGTAGGCTGTGTGTAGCGGTTATGACATGGTTTGGCTTAGAAAGTTTTTTTTCTCCTGGTCACATACAGCTGATGTGTTGTTCATTGAAGTCCACAAACGAAGGGACAGGGTGAGAGGGAATACAACGTGGCTGCTATGAATGTGAACTGTGTTTATGTGTGATCAGGGGGTGTGTTCACTCCGCCCATTCTTTTGAAAAACTTTTCTCCAACGAAAGCAAACGAAACAGGGCTAAAAATACCTGAATTAGTTGGAATTAGTCCAATGGAAACTCCCATATTGGACTAGTGATTACACCCTAGATAAGCTAGGCAAGAGTGTGCAAGTCGGTACTGAACGTGTCACTGTCTGTCCATGTGTTAGTGTCTGTCATCTCTGTCATCATCTTTTTCTCTCGATCTGTGTGCACCTACGCTGCACACTTTCATTCATAGGCCAGGTTGTAGCAACCTCATGATGGGTATAGGGAAAATTTGAGTATCATGTAGTAGCCTAAACCTATCGATGTTAAATTGAGCTGGGTGTATGGAATATGACAATCATCCAACATGCTGTAATAGAAATAAGGCCACGCTCATGAAAAAACAATGGTCCCCCCCTCATCATAAACAGCACTGACCGCCACTGATGCACACACACACACACGTGCACACACAAACAGAGATAATAATTAAAGGCATATTTCAGGCACAATTTCAGTTAGCTGTTCATTGTCTCAACGAAAGCAACAATCCTATTTTTAGCTTTTGAGTGAGATCAATGATCATCCATGTATATAATGACTCTTATTGTCCATATGCCTACATCGAAGTGTAGAAGAGCTCAAATGTAAACACAAAAGGGAGCCAGTGTCTCTGAGAGATGAACGCTCCAGATATTCAGCGATGGTCTGAACAGAGGATGCATAAAAATGAGTGAAGGGAAAGCTTTCAGATGGACAAGAAGCAGCTCTCAATCTGGTTCAGGGGAAATGGATGTAGATCCAGAGGGAATGCCTAGTTGAATGATGACATAGGTATGCATACACCACTATACGCTCCATATAGCTGCGTAAAGGGGGGATGCATCAGTGTGCATCTGCATAAAATGTCTCTGTGTTACAGCAAAGATCCACGCCACGCTGCTGTTTCAGGTTAAGTACTCTGAGTGCCATAGAGTTTGATGGAGAAGACTGTGTTGGTGCATTCTTTATTTCTAACCAGAGTTAAAGACTCTATTTTACCAGTGATTTGAAGACATGTCCACACACACACACACACACACACGTCACGCTGCCTATCAACTGTCTGATGAGATATCCAGGAACAGTTTCGCACAACTGATGAGGTGAGATACGAGTGTGAAACCCTGCCTATTAAGCAATAGAGAGACAAAGGGAGAGAAAGAGAGAAACATGCAGAAAGCTATACAATTACACAGAGACGACACAAACTACACAGAGATACACACACACACACACAGTATACATTCACCAGCCAGTTTGTAAGGTACACCCAACCGTTCACGAAAAGGGATCAAATCAGGCAGACAGGCAGGCAGGCAGACAAAGCAGGCAGATACAAAGCAGGCAGACCGGAATCGAGGCATTCAGTTTCTATTCGACTGAACGTTAGAATGGGCAAAACGAGTGACCTAAGCGATTTTGAACGTGATATGATCGTCGGTGCCAGGTCCCCCGGTCTAGTATTTCAGAAATGGCCGCCTTCCTGGCTTTTTCACGTATGACAGTGTCTAGTACAGGGGTCTCCAGGAGGTCGTTCGCGAGCTACCAGTAGCTCGCAGCCCACCAATGAGTAGCTTGCCAAATCATTTACAAAAAGACATGCACTTTCAGAATTGTTTAAAGCAATAGTTGTGTGTGGTCATTTCAGTGCCATTTTGATTGGGACAGTGCCATCACGCTGATTTGCGAGAAGTGTGGGGGACTTCTCTTGAAAAATCAATCAATGTCAGATTTTTGTTTTCACTGAATCTCTGCTTGGATATTTGGTAACAATAAGGCTGGGAAAATGTTAGCTAAGTTGAAGTGCGTGCTCATGATCATCTTAACTCTACGTGCTCATACTGTATATTAGCTGATCCGAACATTTGGCTTGCATGTTATGTAGCTTAACAAGTGGATCCTGCTCTTCAATCGCATAGTAGCCTGTCCTACTTACGACTAAACGCCTGTGACTGGTCTGATAATTTAGTTTCACTGAATTTCCATTTGTATATTTTTGTTAATTGATCTCTAGCTGGGCAATTGGAGGTGGTAGCTCATTTATCAGTTTGCTCATCCATCACTGATCAGAAACATTTCCCATGCAACAATTTAGCCTAAATTATGTGTATTATTTTGCAGTTGACGCACCACACAGTGCCTTATATAATCTATCCACCATCAGCTGTGAGAACGCGTCCTGCTTCATCTGTCTTAATGTACATGTCACGATCGTCATAATGATTGGACCAAGGCGCAGCATGCGTAGAGTTCCAGATATTTTAATTAATAGAAACTCACCAAACAAAACAAACAAGCACAAACGAAACGTGAAGCTACTGGTGTGCACACGGGCAACTATCTGTAGACAAGATCCCACAAAGCACAATGAGGAAATGGCTGCCTAAATATGATCCCCAATCAGAGACAACGATAAACAGCTGTCTCTGATTGGGAACCATACCAGGTCAACATAAACCATTAATCACCTAGATGACACGCCCTAGTCACTATCACGCCTCAACCAACAAAGAATAAACAGCTCTCTATGGTCAGGGCGTGACAGTACAGTGCATTCGGAAAGTATTATAAACTCTTGACTTTTTCCACATTTTGTTACGTTACAGCAATATTAAAAAATTGATTCAATAAAAATGTTCCTCACCAATCTACAAACGGACCCTCTGCAATGAGACTAGAAATTGAGCTCAGGTGCATCCTGTTTCCATTGATCATCCTTGAGATGCTTCTACAACTTGGAGTCCACCTGTGGTAAATTCAATTGATTGGACATGATTTGGAAAGGCACACACCTGTCTATATAAAAGGTCCCACAGTTGTCAGAGCAAAAACCAAGCCATGAGGCCATGGGGTTGAAGAAATTGTCCATAGAGCTCAGAGACAGGATTGTGTCGAGGCATAGATTTGGGGAAGGGTACCAAAAGAATTATGCAGCATTGAAGGTCCCCAAGAACACAGTGGCCTCCAGCACTCTTAAATGGAAGAAGTTTAGAACCACCAAGACTTTTCCTAGAGCTGGCCGCCCGGCCAAACTGAGCAATCTGAGGAGAAGAGCCTTGGTCAGGGATGTGACCAAGAACCTGATGGTCACTCTGACAGAGCTCCAGAGTTCCTCTGTGGAGATGGGAGAACCTTCCAGAAGGACAACCATCTCTGCAACACTCCACCAATCAGGCCTTTGTGGAAGACGGAAGCCACTCCTCAGTAAAAGACACATTACAGCTCACTTGGAGTTTGCCAAAAGGCACCTAAAGGACTCTCAGACCATGAAAAACAAGATTATCTGGTCTGATGAATCCAATATCGAACTCTGTGGCCTGAATGCCAAGCGTCAAGTCTGGAGGAAACATGGCACCATCCCTATGGTGAATCATGGGGGTGGCAGCATCATGCTGTGGGGATTTATTTCAGCAACAGGGACTGGGAGACTAGGCAGGATCGAGGGAACGATGAATAGAGCAAAGTAGAAAGTAGTTTGTCTATAATTCACTTTGTGTAGCCAGTTAGTGGTAATGATATCTGTCTCATGGGTACACAGAAAGACTTTCCCCAAAACATTCTCAATTAAATGTTACCTGCAAAGGAGGCTTACCTGACAGAATTATATCATGACTATTTCTATCAATTGGGTGAGCGTTTGTTTTGCAAACTCTGTCATGACATATGCAGCAGCAAAACAAAGCTAGACAAGCACATAGAGCTCCATAGTGGAGGTGTAATAATACCCATAATACTTAGCGGTCAACCAAGGAAATTGTTCCAATCATTTGGGGATTTTAGAAACACAAAAAAGTCACGCCCTGACCAAACCAAAATAGAGACATATAAAAGGAACTAAGGTCAGGACGTGACAGTGACTTATCAACATAGTTGGCTCTATTTACTCTCAGACTTGAAAATGCTAATTAGCATAAAGTAGACAGCATGCAAAACTACAAGATGTGTGTGTGTTTATTATTTGTTAGAAGACCCATGGGGCTGTAAATAAAAATGTAAATATCCTGCTCTCTCAAAAGATAAGAGGAGTACCATTGACACTATTCTTAAAAGGCAAAAAAATTAACAAGATAAGAATATTCCTGTTTGAATGTCCCCTGCTGAGCAAAATCTAAAGAAATATATATCACCTTTCTGAGCTTACTTTTGAAATGTTTTGCTGGTTTGTGTTTTTCTCTCCAACGTTCCCAAAGCTCACATCGATACTCGCCTACGGCAAACTCAAGCCTGTCACGGTTCAGAAACAAATGTGTGTTTAGGGGCGAGTGAAAGTGTGTGTGTGTGTGTGTGTGTGTGTGTGTGTGTGTGTGTGTGTGTGTGTGTGTGTGTGTGTGTGTGTGCGTGTGCGTGCGTGCGTGTGTATGCGTGCATGTGCTTGAGAGGAGATTTCCAGAAGAGAGATCACGTGTTGGATCCATACCTCATGGTCAATTCTGCCTTTCTCTGCAAGAGCCTCTGTTACTCATTTCCACAACATCCCAGCCACATGCCATCAAATAAACAAACAAACACACAGGTGTGCGCACACACATACACCCACACACACACATCAAACAGGCTCCATCTTCCAGGATCCAACTGAGCAGTGACCATCACCATACTAGGGTTGTGTGTGTTCTGTGTTTCAGAGATCACAGATCTTTGTTTATTGTTTAGTGGGGGAATGTCTTACATATTTACACTCCTGGTTGGCAGAAACCGGAACAACAACGGTTGGCATAAATGGAGAGAGACGTTATCTATCGCGGTCTTCTTCAAACCTGGTTGTAATTGAATTAGTACTTGGCTGGAACAAAAGCCTGCACACAAAAGCCTGCACACTGTGAACACATCTATCTGCAGATTCCTAAACATCCTATCCATCAAAAAAGGGTTCCATGTAGAATGACTGGAGCATCCTAGAACCATCTGATTTTCCACTTCAGTCTAACCTAAAACTTCAGTAAATGAAGAAACTCAATCAATTCCTTAATCGTGCTGAACCAATATTATCAGGTGGCGTACCCAAACTGAGTGTAATTTTTTTTGGTGATCCCAGAAGGTAATGTACACAGTGATAAGCCTATCTCTTCTCCGTTGTTCATTTCATTATCAAGCTCAGCCCGTCTGTGTGAATCTGCAGTAAGTGTATTTCCACCACCGTGGGTGAAACAACAGACATATTTACACCCAGTCCTGGGAATACTTATCGATTTTTGATATGAGTTCTCCAATCGTCTCTCATGCTCACTCTGTTTGCCTAGCCAAAGGCGAGGGAGAGGGGGAACCGGGAAGATAAACATTAATATCTTGTGATTATATCGAGCAAGATTGAAGAGAGCGAGAGCGGTGGAGTCAAGGGGAATTTGTTGCTGATGCGTCTTCTCCATGAGTGAGAGTTGAGTAAATTAAATGAGTTGCACATTCTTCGGTCTCAGCCGACAACTTTCATTTTTGATTAAACGTTATTACTTTCCCTGTTACTTTCTAAGGGTGAATTATTTCCCTGTCGGCTGCCTCTCCTGAAGTGACAGGAACTTGTCTGGTACGTTGACACCTGCAATAATCTCCATGTTTTATTAGTAGTCGAGGTAACGTGTATTAAAACAGAAGGAAGCAGACGCATGCACAGCGTAATCTACACCTACACAAAAGAGGGGGAAGAACCAAAAGGTGGAAGGAGGGAGGAGAATTTGACCAAACATGTTATGACGCGGCCAGAATGCCATAATATGTCATAACAGCTGACATAACTTGTCATAAAATGGTCATAACACTGTCATGACATATATATTGAAATTGTGTTATGTTATTGCTGGTTGCAGAGTGTCAAAACCCACATAACCTACCACATGAGGCAAAACATTTCAATACACCATATTCTACTTCTCAACCGTATATTTATGTTATATGACATTTTCTGAAATTGACCATATAAAATGAACATTGTATTTGCTCATTTCCTACCACAACTTGTAGAGTTGGTTACTTGCTGCTGTGCGTTTTGTTGCTAGCGTTACTTTGCTACCTGCCAACTTTACGTTTTTTACATTTTAATTACCGTTTTATATTTTCATTTTTCCCCTCAATCGGCTTTTTTCATTACACTTTTTCACCCCGGATGCTATATCTGGACATGGTTCTACAGGACCTCCACCAGCCAAAGCTAAGTAGTAACATTAACATGATGCCTTCTAATTGCAGTCGCTGTACTCAAGTCGCTGTACTCAAGCCCAGCTTCAGACACAATCGTTAGGCAAGGGTAATTTCAGTGTAGGAAAGGATGAAACAGTGTCTGTGCCACAAATAAGAACAGATAGTAGTATAAATCCCCTCGCACAGTCCCCGCAGCCGGACTATTTTCTCATGGCTTCTGGAAGGAAATGCTGTAGGAATGCTCAACCTGTGTCGCTCATTCAGCCAACAGAAACATTCAACCGGTTCTCCCCATTAAGCAACGAGTCGGAGTCAGTGGCCGAGCCTTCTCTGGTCTCTCCTCCATCCGTTATGGGGTCTGAGATGTCAAAGCTTCCCACTATTAGCTTTGACAAATTGAAAACCCTAGTTATTGGCGACTCCATTACCTGCAATATTAGACTTTAAAAGAATCTTCCAGCAATCATACACTGTTTACCAGGGGGTAGGGCTACCAACATTAAGGTTAATCTGAAGATGGTGCTGGCCAAGGCTAAAACTGGCGAATGTTGAGAGTATAGGGATATTGTTATCCACGTCGACACCAACGATGTTACAGTCAGATGAAACAGTCAGAGGTCACCAAGCGCAACATAGCCTCAGCATGTATAGCAGCTAGAAAAATGTGTTGGTATCGAGTAATTGTCTCTGGGCCCCTCCCAGTTAGGGGGAGTGATGAGCTCTACAGCAGTCTCACAACTCAATCACTGGTTTAAAACTGTTTTCTGCCCCTCCCAAAAGATAGAATTTGTAGATAATTGGCCCTCTTTCTGGGACTCACCCACAAACAGGACCAAGCCTGGCCTGCTGAGGAGTGACGGACTCCATCCTAGCTGGAGGGGTGCTCTCATCTCATCTATGAACATAGACAGCGTTCCAACTCCTCTAGCTCCACAATGAGATAGGGTGCAGACCAGGTAGCAGGCTGTTAGCCAGCCTGCCAGCTTAGTGGAGTATGCCACTAGCACAGTCAGTGTAGCCCGCTCAGCTATCCCCATTGAGACTATGTTTGTGCTTCGATCTAGGTTGGGCAAAACTAAACATGGCGATGTCCGTTTTAGTAATCTCACTGGAATAAAGACATCCTCCATATAAAAAATGGACAAGTTCTGGCCTGGTTTAGATCTTATCTGTCGGAAAGATATCAGTTTGTCTCTGTGGATGGTTTGTCCTCTGACAAATCAACTGTACATGTCGGTATTCCTCAAGGTTCTGTTTTAGGGCCTTTATTGTTTTCACTATACATTTGACCTCTTGGTGATGTCATTTAGAAATGTAATGTTAACTTTCACTGCTATGCAGACGATACACAGCTGTACATTTCGATGAAACATGGTGAAGCCCCAAAATTGCCCTTTCTGTATTTTCTTAGTCCAAGCAAAGTGACACAGGACGTTCATAATGCTTTTTGACATTGTCATAAAGTGCATTTTCTTAGTCCAAATAAAATGACACAGGATGGTCATAATACTTTCTGACAATGTCATAAAGTTTATTTTCTATAAGTTATTTAAAATATGTTGAAGAAAAAAACGACTGTAAAGAATTCATTACAACAACAACAAAGGACCTATCTAGCTGGCTATCTAAAGCCAACTTCATAAAGTGGCTTTGTGGCTAGTATTACAGAGAAACATTAAAACATTTTTGCATTATTTATTCATCAAGAAGAAATCAATAGGCTGCATAGCTTGATAAAATTCCTTTACAAACATCACGGGCAGCTAGAATCAAATCAAACACTGTCTTTGTTCCGTGGTGCACCTTGAAAGGAAACACTTACTAGGGAGAAGCCAGTGTCCAGCCAGTGTACCCCCTCGGCAAAATACAGCAGACAGATATTTTTTTTTATAAATAATGATAAAATGAGGCCTTTAAATGAAGTTTAGTTATTCATTTAACATCTGATATTTTTTAAAACAGTACAAATCTGAGGGGGAACGTGCCCTTGTGATGCCTCTGAGCGTGGCTATCCATATTATCAGGGAAATTATCAGGGATAGTGGAAATCCGCATAGTACGACAGAATAGCTGAGATTTACCTTTGGATTTAGTTTGGAGGATGAGGAACATATGGAGCTTCACACAACAGCTCTTAGCTTTTAAGTCTATGGACAATATACAGAAACTACAGTACAATGCAGTCTGACTGTGTAGGTGTGTACGCAAATATCCCAAGCTGTTGGATCATGTGATTTTTTTATGCGCATGCATTTACATGAGAACATTTTAGTAGTTTAGTAGTCATCCCACTTTGCTGCCTGAAGGTAAATTACATAAACTGCTCAAGCACGACCAGACCACCTGCACATTCAATATAATATACACTCATACATTACACAGCATAAATACATCTCTCTTTATCTCGCTCGCTGTCCCTCTCTCTTTGCCATCTCCGCCTCTCATGATTCTCTTTCTCTCTTTTTCTCCTACTCCCTCCTTTCTATTCTGTCCTCCTTTCCCTCCCTCTCACTCCCATACTAGAGTTCTCTGGAGAGTTCTGTTTCATGAATATCATAGTTTACACATGTACACTTGAATACGATAATTCAAGTGTGAAATACTGCTGATGAATAATGCAGCAGTGACCCAGAGAAATGTATGTATCTCAGCCCTCAGAGTGAACCCTGACCCCTTGCGGAGGGAAATATGAGTTTACAGAGTCAGAGATCATCTCCATATTCAGCCATTATCATACTAACACTATGCTATGTGTAATGGCCAATCTATGGGGGCAATTATGTAACTTTTTGTTGTACCCAACCAAATTAACATAGAAATGTCAGTTATAGATCTGTCATTCGCATTAAAAGCAAGTCTAAGAAGCAGTAGATCTGTTCTACGTGCACTATTTCTGTGCTTCCCATTCTTACATTTAGTTTTTGCATCTTTTACTATGAGATTTGTCCACCAGCTTCAAATAGCTGAAAATACAATATTTTGGGTTATGGAAAATACATTTTACAGTGGTTTAGATGGTACATTAATTCTCTACACTATACAGTACGTGTTTGTTTTGTCACATAAACTGAAATATGAACTATTAGAATTTTAACAACCAGGAAATGGCGGAGCGATTTCTGCATAGTGCAGCTTTAAGTAAATCTCAGAGTAAATCATGAATTGATGTCAGCAGGCGATTTGCTCATTCTCTTTGGAATAGCCTATGAGTTGGGCCTGCAGATCTCATGTTTAGCCCTATGGGAGAAAGAGAAGGAGGAGTGTTGGACTGTATGACAGAGACAACTTACTACTGATAAAATTCAGGGAAAGTGAATGATCCATTCATACATTTTTCACTTTTCCTCTCTCTTTTTATCCCTGTCTATCACTCGCTCTCTTTGCTCATTCTTTCTTGGCAATGCCCTCTGTGTGTCCTTTCGCTCTGCCTCACTTTCACATGCTCTCCCTGTTGCTGTACCTCTCTTCCCCCTCCCTCTGCCTCTCTTTCTCCCATCTTCTCTGTCCTTTGTTCTTCCCTTTACTCTACCCTTCTCTCTCCTCCTGTCTCCCCCCTCCAGCTCTGCAACTCTCTCTGTGAGCTGTGCAGTGAGGCTTGTAAGAGCAGATAGGCGGGAGCTCATCCTCTGTAAATGTTTCCCTCGCCCCTTTCAGCAGAGATGATTTGAATATTTATCACACACAGACACACACACGAACACACACCACATTCCTCTCCCCTCATCCCAGGTATATGAAGATGGAGAGCCAGGTTTAGAAGGCTTTAGTGCTTCATAAAACAAGATGAGAAATTAAGATTCTGTTTATTCAAACTTTTACTGATGCCTTTCAAACCCCCTGCATTAGAATGTCTGACAGCCCAAATGACAGTGAAACTATTCTCAGTATAACGACACAGGGCGGGACCCAGATGCAGACACAGGAGGCAGATGGTTTGAGTCTCTGATATTTATTGAAATTCAAGGGGCAGGCAATAGGCAGGTCGAGGACAGGCAGAAGATAATTATCCAGGTCAGAGTCCGAAAGGTACAGGGCGGCAGGCAGGCTTCAGGCAGGCGGGCTCAGTGTCAGGGCAGGCAGAAAAGGTCGGAACCAGGAGGGCTAGAAAACAGAAACTAGGAAAACAGGAGCACGGAAAAAACACACTGGTAGTCTTGATGAGACAAGACAAACTGGCAACAGACAAACAGAGAACACAGGTGTAAATGCACTGGGGATAATGGGGAAGATGGGCGACACCTGGAGGTGGGTGGAGACAAGCACAAAGACAGGTGAAACAGATCAGGGTGACACTCAGTCTCAAGGACATAACAGAAAGTTCCATTGAAAGAGGTTATTGTAGTGTCCCTATATACTGTATAACCCTATGCCAAGAAGTCTGGACCTATATGGCACAGGACATTGTATGCTTACCCAATATGCAGAATGTCATTGGTTCAAGCCCTGGTCCAACTCTTCCACTTCGTTTGCTGAGCTTGGTTTCGCTCCAATCTTCAGTAGATCATGATGATCAATTGATCCGTGAATTGACCAGTGCTGTTATTGTCAGAGTGACACACGCATGTACACACACATTAATAGTTAGACACACACATACACACACAGATTGGGAAAAGACGCATGACATGATGGACTCAAAAACAGCTTTGGACATTGATGTTAAGAGTTTCCATTTTTTTTTATGCCTCCTCTAATGGTTCATTCTGAAAGGTAATTTGTTCATCATCAGTACAGCTCTTGTTCAGTCCTCAAAGTTTTGTAGCTAAATTTGTCTTGACACCCTAACTGCCGAGGGGATAATTTAGCTCAACCTTTTCAGCAGTCGGGACACTCGAATTCATTACACTTATGACTAGTGACTAATTTCAGAGCGCTGACTTTGTGCTGGAAACTCAATGCAAAAAATGAAAGGTTCAGGACATTGCTGATAATGACATAAATATGCAGGGTAACTATTGTACAGCGTTGCTTCAAGGACAATGCAATCTCCATATCCATTTAGTATGTAGAACTGTGTATACAGTACATGCTTAGAGGGATAGAGTGACAGTTACCCTATACTCCTCCTCGCTTTGTAAGTGATCTCGGGAGACTGAGAGGCTTAAGAAGTATGTGTTGAAGGTACATTTCTGTCTGATTGATGGTTCTGCTGATGGTGAGGCAGGAGGGAAGCGCTGCTTTCGCTGTTCTGAATAACAAACGTCCCATGACCTTCTCCTAACTTCTCCAAACTTCTCATAAGTTAATAAAACACTAACGGAAGATGATCTGAATTCCTCTGTGTGTGTGTTTGTGTATATGTATGTGTGCGTGTGTGTGAGTGTGTGCGTGTGCGTGCGTGTGTGCGTGTTTCTGTGCGTGCACATGCACTCGTGTGTATACACAAGAGTATACGGTATGCGTGTTTTTTCCATTGTGTGCCCCTCTGTACACCTTCTACAAAGTCTCTGATATACGGAGGTCTCTCGTCTCTCCAATCTCAGGGCACTGAGAGGAAAGAGGAACAGCTCACCTTCTTATGTACAGTCTGACATTCTCGAAAACACTGCTTTTTCTGTGTGTATACACCAGCTAAAGTTTATTTTAGCTATTAAAGAGTTGTCTGGATGACTAATACACGCACGCACGCAGGCACGCACACACACACACACACACACACACTGCTCTAAGGCTCAGGCTCTCTGGGGAATTGACTGTAGTAGACTCAACAGTACTTTTGCCTCCAGTCTCTCCTCTAGAGTCAGTTATGTTTGAGCCTCCTCCGCTACCACATTTATGACCCTACAGATCCTATATTCAGTGCATTCGGAAAGTATCCAGACCGCGTCACTTTTTCCACATTTTGTTATGTTACAGCCTGATTCTAAAATGGAATAAGTCATCGTTTTTCTCATCAATCTACACACAGTACTCCGTAATGACAAAGTGAAAACGGTTGATTTGAATTTTTCTGCAACCTTATATACATATTTACAAGTATTCATTAGACCCTTTGCTATGAGACTCAAAATTGAGCATTCTGTTTCCATTGATCACCCTTGAGATGTTTCTACAGCATGATTGGAGTCCACCTGTGGTAAATTCAATTGATTGGACATGGTTTGGAAAGGGGGTATTTTTTAGTGGGATCCCGAGTGGTGCAGCGGTCTAAGGCTGAGAGCTGCCCAGCGACACAAGCCTACCGGACGAGCTAAATGACTTCTATGCTCGCTTCGAGGCAAGTAACACTGAAACATGCATGAGAGCATCAGCTGTACCAGACGACTGTGTGATCACGCTCTCCTCAGCCGATGTGAGTAAGACCTTTAAACAGCTCAACATTCACAAGGCCGCAGATGGATTACCAGGACGTGTACTCCGAGCATGTGCTGACCAACTGGCAGGTGTCTTCACTGACATTTTCAACCTCTCACTGTCTGAGTCTGTAATACCAACATGTTTCAAGCAGACAACTATTTGGTTTTAGAAGTGGTGGGGACATAACCCGGCGGGGGGTCCGGGGTCCTACCCCAGAATTTTTTTGAGCATCTAAAGCTAATTTCCTGCATTTTTACACAATCCAATATGGCGTCTCTATTTAGAACAGAAAGAAAGCAAAAATGCCAACAGTCCTCAAGCTAGGTAAGAGATCATTATTATGATTATTCACTATGTTTTAGTGATTAATAAGACTGAACAAGGTCAAATGTAATTCAATAATAAATATTGTGTTGCACCTATAACCAATAGCCTAACAAATGAACAACTCTTGACAAAATACAGACTTTTGATTGACTTTATTAAGACATCCTCTATATCAAATTTCAGCCAGACCAACCAGCCAGACCAAGCCGCCTGCACGCCCGACCCCCACCAATCTAGTCAATAACTCAAATCTCTCCCAACACAATTTCCTTCCCAGTCCTTTCTCTCTGAATACAAACAGTGCAGCTATTCCCTCCGCAAGGCTATCAAACAAGCTAAGCGCCAGTACAGAGACAAAGTAGAATCTCAATTCAACGGCTCAGACACAAGAGGCATGTGGCAGGGTCTACAGTCAATCACGGACTACAGGAAGAAACCCAGCCCAGTCACGGACCAGGATGTCTTGCTCCCAGGCAGACTAAATAACTTTTTGCCCGCTTTGAGGACAATACAGTGCCACTGACACGGCCTGCAACGAAAACATGCGGTCTCTCCTTCACTGCAGCCGAAGTGAGTAAGACATTTAAACGTGTTAACCCTCGCAAGGCTGCAGGCCCAGACGGCATCCCCAGCCGCGCCCTCAGAGCATGCGCAGACCAGCTGGCCGGTGTGTTTACGGACATATTCAATCAATCCCTATACCAGTCTGCTGTTCCCACATGCTTCAAGAGGGCAACCATTGTTCCTGTTCCCAAGAAAGCTAAGGTAACTGAGCTAAACGACTACCGCCCGTAGCACTCACATCCGTCATCATGAAGTGCTTTGAGAGACTAGTCAAGGACCATATCACCTCCACCCTACCTGACACCCTTGACCCACTCCAATTTGCTTACCGCCCAAATAGGTCCACAGACGATGCAATCTCAACCACACTGCACACTGCCCTAACCCATCTGGACAAGAGGAATACCTATGTGAGAATGCTGTTCATCGACTACAGCTCGGCATTCAACACCATAGTACCCTCCAAGCTCGTCATCAAGCTCGAGACCCTGGGTCTCGACCCCGCCCTGTGCAACTGGGTTCTGGACTTCCTGACGGGCCGCCCCCAGGTGGTGAGGGTAGGCAACAACATCTCCTCCCTGCTGATCCTCAACACTGGGGCCCCACAAGGGTGCGTTCTGAGCCCTCTCCTGTACTCCCTGTTCACCCACGACTGCGTGGCCATGCACGCCTCCAACTCAATCATCAAGTTTGCGGACGACACAACAGTGGTAGGCTTGATTACCAACAACGACGAGACGGCCTACAGGGAGGAGGTGAGGGCCCTCGGAGTGTGGTGTCAGGAAAATAACCTCACACTCAACGTCAACAAAACTAAGGAGATGATTGTGGACTTCAGGAAACAGCAGAGGGAACACCCCCCATCCACATCGATGGAACAGTAGTGGAGAGGGTAGCAAGTTTTAAGTTCCTCGGCATACACATCACAGACAAACTGAATTGGTCCACTCACACAGACAGCATCGTGAGGAAGGCGCAGCAGCGCCTCTTCAACCTCAGGAGGCTGAAGAAATTCGGCTTGTCACCAAAAGCACTCACAAACTTCTACAGATGCACAATCGAGAGCATCCTGGCGGGCTGTATCACCGCCTGGTATGGCAACTGCACCGCCCTCAACCGTAAGGCACTCCAGAGGGTAGTGAGGTCTGCACAACGCATCACCGGGGGCAAACTACCTGCCCTCCAGGACACCTACACCACCCGATGCTACAGGAAGGCCATAAAGATCATCAAGGACATCAACCACCCGAGCCACTGCCTGTTCACCCCGCTGTCATCCAGAAGGCGAGGTCAGTACAGGTGCATCAAAGCTGGGACCGAGAGACTGAAAAACAGCTTCTATCTCAAGGCCATCAGACTGTTAAACAGCCACCACTAACATTGAGTGGCTACTGCCAACACACTGTCAATGACACTGACTCTACTCCAGCCACTTTAATAATGGGAATTGATGGGAAATGATGTAAATATATCACTAGCCACTTTAAACAATGCTACCTTATATAATGTTACTTACCCTACATTATTCATCTCATATGCATACGTAGATACTGTACTCTATATCATCGACTGCATCCTTATGTAACACATGTATCACTAGCCACTTTAACTATGCCACTTGGTTTACATACTCATCTCATATGTATATACTGTACTCGATATCATCTACTGTATCTTGCCTATGCTGCTCTGTACCATCACTCATTCATATATCCTTATGTACATATTCCTTATCCCCTTACACTGTGTATAAGACAGTAGTTTTTTTGGAATTGTTAGTTAGATTACTTGTTCGTTATTACTGCATTGTCGGAACTAGAAGCACAAGCATTTCGCTACACTCGCATTAACATCTGCTAACCATGTGTATGTGACAAATAAAATTTGATTTGATTTGATTTGATTTCTTTTTAAAATTCCCAATGGAAAGGTTTGAAAAAAACACATACACCTCAAATATACATGAACACACAGTAACAGCAAAATCCTCCATATAATTAATCTCATGGGACTAATAGTACTGTTGAGCTTCTATTTTTTTACTTACTCACAATATAGTTGGGTTGCCCCGTCCTGTCCCTAAGGGCCCACCACCCTTCAGCACCCCAACCCAACACACCCCATTCAGCTCTACGATCTTAGTGAAACATTCATTCATGGTTTTGTGTGTGTTAGGCTAAGGCCAGAGTGCCAACCCACATGATGGCACACCCCCAGGGCCAGGACTGAGAAGCCCAGCAGCTAGGGATTGCCTAAATAGGTATCTCCCCTGAAGTGGGCATGTTTTCAATACAGACTCTTTTAGTCATGTTGTATTCCATATAAGGTATCCAGACCTTATGAAAGTTGCCCAGTATACCCTTAATCTTGTAATAAATCAAATCTAGTGATACATAACATTGTGACATTGTGGGAGGATAACCAACCTTCCAACTAATTGCAATGCATTACTTAGCCACTATAAATGCTTGGTTACACAGTTTCTTCAGATAACAGTCTCCGGTATCAACATTTCCAAGCAAACAAAAACAGGGAGAAGGTGGAATCTGTAGACATGCTGAGTTAAAAGAACATACGCTTTGCCAGAATTCAGCCTGCCATTTACAAGACCATAACATATGCAAATATGTCCCCTTTTGTGTTTTACACCTCCAGCAGTGGAATTACATTTCTGAGTGCACGATATTCAGTGTCACTGGCATATAGTATGTTCTGTAGACGGTCTTAACCTGCAGTAGTTTATGTCTGAGATGATATGAACATGACTGGGCATTCTAACATCTCTGCATCCATTCATCATCTTCAATAGCTTCAACCACGTCTTCCTCCCATTTTTGTTTTACATGTTGTGTGTCATCGGGGAAAGCCTCTATCAACCCTTGATACAGTTTGGAAATCAACTTTGGAGGTTTGTCAGAGTGCCTTAAAATAGCATTTGGCTTGTCCAGTGTTTGCTGCACAGAGAGAATAAAGTGTTGTATCTGCAAAGATTCACCTCACCTCCATCACAGACTGATCTTCCCTGGCTGCCTGACCCTGATGAGACCCCTGTCACTATCTGATCCTCCTAAAATGAGGCAGGACAAAGAATTTCCTTGGTGTACATTTATATTATTCAAGAATAGAATCAATGGTTCAATAATTGAAATTACCATTATTCCCAGATCCCAGACTGTAGCTTTAAGCTTAATCTGCTGTCCTGTGGCTACTGAAGGTCTACCTATCAATTCAAGATGGAACTCTGTATCATTTACTGATATTGTTAATATACTGCAAAATTCACCTGAGCTCCATAGACTGGCCTTCCCTGGCTGTCTGACCATGCTCGGACCCATGTCACCATCTGATCCTGCTAAGACATGATGAGCATAGTATTGTGTACTGACTGCACTAGAGTGCTGCATTCCCCGCAGGATGCCAGCGGGACCTCTGCGCCCCGACAGAGTTTGTTACGGTGCGGTTGGCATTTTTCATGCTGCGGGCTGGAGCGGGGGTCAGACAGACGACTTTAGGATTCAAATAATTTTGTTGTCCCACAGATTATTTGGAAATGGTCTTCATTCTGCTTTGTATGCATTAGCCTAACTATTGTATTAAAAACACATACTTTTTGCGTTATTCATACACTCAAAATTCACTCCAGCAGCCTACCTCTCCTAGTTGGGTGTGAGAGTGTGCCTAGTATGTGTGGTCTCATTGAAATAGAGAAGGCTGCCTACATGGGTGGAGAATCACGTGGCAGTTAATTTGAACATGAAATGAACTGAACTATTATTAGACTGTAGTTTACTACAGTGTCTGTAGGTAAATATTGATAATGAAAAGAAGTGGAGGGCGCTCAACCAACGTGAGTAGAACTGCAATCAAAAAATGAAATCATCATTGAAAAGGAAAAGACACAATGCACACATAGGTTAGGCTACTATGGTGAGCGAGCGTTGCGCCTTTTCATTTTCAAATAAGTATTGATTAACCAATTAGAAAAGGTAGGCTATATCCTATAGGCCTATGCAAAACGGAGAAGCACAGGACAGTTATCTTTCCAAGGAAATATACTTGCTTAAAAGGACTATGATTAGGCTATAGTTTACTACATTGCCTAGAAATAGGCCTAAATATTGATCATCCTTATATCTCCTTCTGAAAATCTTCCCACTCCTTAAAGGCAGGCTATAAAAATAATTCAAGAGAAAGTGCAAGTCTCTCCACCTCTGCTCTCTTCAAACTACATCTACAGTGCCTTGCGAAAGTATTCGGCCCCCTTGAACTTTGCGACCTTTTGCCACATTTCAGGCTTCAAACATAAAGATATAAAACTGTATTTTTTTGTGAAGAATCAACAACAAGTGGGACACAATCATGAGGTGGAACGACATTCATTGGATATTTCAAACTTTTTTAACAAATCAAAAACTGAAAAATTGGGCATGCAAAATTATTCAGCCCCCGTGGCATTATTCAGTTAATACTTTGTGTCCCACTTGTTGTTGATTCTTCACAAAAAATACAGTTTTATATCTTTATGTTTGAAGCCTGAAATGTGGCAAAAGGTCGCAAAGTTCAAGGGGGCCGAATACTTTCGCAAGGCACTGTAGCATAGTGGCAGATATAGCACAGGAATACAATGTGTATTGTATTTATTAAGGATACCCCTTAAGGATACTTTTTCTTGGGTCCAGCAACATTAAGGCAGTTATATACAATTTAAAATATTACATGACATTACATTTCATAACACCATACCCAATACAGTTTGTGTGTTCCCTCAGGCCACTACTCCACTATCACATATTTACAATACAACATCCATGTGTACGCGTATGTAGAGTGCGTGTCTCTTCACAGTCCCCGCTGTTCCATAAGTTGTATTTTTATCTGTTTTTTAATTCTGATTTGACTGCTTGCATCAGTTACCTGATGTGGAATAGAGATCCATGTTGCCACGGCTCTATGTAGTACTGTGCGCCTCCCATAGTCTGTTCTTGACTTGGGGATTGTGAAGAGACCTTTGGTGGCATGTCTTGTGGGTTATGCATGTAGTTTAAACAGACACTTCGGTGCATTCAGCATGTCAACACTTCTTACAAAAACAAGTAGTGATGAAGTCAATCTCTCTTCCACTTTGAGCCAAGAGAAATTTGCATGCATATTATTGATGTTCGAGCTCTGTGTACAATTAAGGGCGATCCGTGCTGCCCTGTTCTGAGCCAATAGTAATTTTCTGAGGTCCTCTTCGTGGCACCTGACCACACGACCGAACAGTAGTTTAGATGCAACAACACTAGAACCTGTAGGACCTGTCTTGTTGATAGTGTTGTTTAAAAGGCAGAGAAGTGCTTTATTATGAGCATATTTCTCACCATTTTAGCTACTGTTGTATCAACATGTTTTGACCATGACAGTTTACAATCCAGGATTATTCCAAGCAGTTTAGCCACCTCAAATAATTCCCTACTTTCACACTGACACAGTAATAAACAGCTCTAACATTACAGGCTTCACTGTTATGCTGCATAGTAGCGGATCCTGTGTTCTGCCTTCCACCCAGGACAATGGGATCGGATCACAGCCGGCGACCCAAAACAACGACTTCGTAAAAGGGGCAAACGAAACGATCTTCTGGTCAGGCTCCGGAGACGGGCACATCACGCACTACTCCCTAGCATACTACTTGCCAATGTCCCGTCTCTTGACAACAAGGTTGATGAAATCCGAGCAAGGGTAGCATTCCAGAGAGACATCAGAGACTGTAACATTCTTTGCTTCACGGAAACATGGCTCACTCGAGAGACTCTATCGGAGTCAGTGCAGCCAGCTGGTTTCTTCAAGCATCGCGCCGACAGAAACAAGCATCTTTCTGGTAAGAAGAGGGGCAGGGGGTATGCCTTATGATAACGATACGTGGTGTGATCATAACAACATACAGGAACTCAAGTCCTTCTGTTCACCTGACTTAGAATTCCTCACAATCAAATGTCAACCGCATTATCTACCAAGGGAATTCTCTTCGATTATAATCACAGCCGTATATATTCCCCCACAAGCAGACACATCGATGGCCCTGAACGAACTTTATTTGACTCTATGTAAACTGGAAACCACATATCCTAAGGCAGCATTCATTGTAGCTGGGGGTTTTAACAAGGCTAATCTGAAAACAAGACTCCCTAAATCCTATCAGCATATCGATTGTGCAACCAGGGCTGGTAAAACCCTGGATCACTGTTATTCTAACTTCCGCGACGCATATAAGGCCCTCCCCCGCCCTTCTTTCGGAAAAGCTGACCACGACTCCATTTTGTTGCTTCCAGCCAGAGACTAAAACAAGAAGCTCCCGCGCTCAGGCCTGTTCAACGCTGGTCCGATCAATCTGATTTCGCGCTTCAAGACTGCTTCGATCACGTGGATTGGGATATGTTCCGCATTGCGTCCAACAACAACATTGACGAATACGGTGATTCGGTGAGCGAGTTCATTAGAAAGTGCATTGACGATGTTATACCCACAGCAACGATTAAAACAAACCAGGAACCGTGGATTGATGGCAGCATTCTCGCAAAACTGAAAGCGCGAACCACTGCTTTTAACTAGGGCAAGGTGACCGGAAACATGACCGAATACAAACAGTGTCCCTCCGCAAGGCAATCAAACAAGCTAAGCGTCAGTATAGAGACAAAGTAGAGTCGTAATTCAACAGCTCAGACACAATAGGTATGTGGCAGGGTCTACAGACAATCGCGGATTACAAAAAGAAAACCAGCCCTGTCGCGGACCAGGATGTCTTGCTCCCAGACTAAATAACCTTTTTGTTCGCTTTGAGGACATACAAAATTAATCCCAAACGTTACCTATAAGCTTGGTCCAAACATGTCAAACAATGTTCATAATTAATTGTCAGGTACCCTAATATGTAAATAAATTATACAATTTAAGACGGAAAATAATATATTCAATACCAGAGATAAATAACCAAGTGTGCGCCTCGCTGGAGCGCGTCACAATCATTTTCCAACCAAACAGATGCATCACGAAAGTCAGAAATAGCGATAAAATGAATTGCTTACCTTTGAAGATCTTCATCTTTTTGCAATCCCAAATGTCCAAATTACACAATGAATGGTAATTTTGTTCGATAAAGTCCTTCTTTATATCCCAAAAATGTCTGTTTATTTGGCGCGTTTGATTCAGAAATACACCTATTCCAACTCGCCCAACATGCCAACAAAGGAATGTAAAAAGTAACCTGTAAAAATGGTCCAAAAATTTCAAACAATGTTAATAATCCAACCTGAGGTACCCTAATATGTAAATAATCGATACAATTTAAGACGGAATAAACTGTTCCAATGCCGGGGGAAAACAACGAGGAGCATGCAGTCATGGAAGCCATAGGAACTGCAATCTCGACATTCCCATAGAAAAGCATTGGAAAGTCAAATGACCTCAACAACAACAAAAAATCCTCTGAGTTTTGCCTGCCAAATCAGTTCTGTTATACTCACAGACATTATTTTAACAGTTTTAGAAACTTCAGAGTGTTTTCCATCCAATCCTAGCTTCTGGGAGTAAACAGGCAGTTTACTTTGGGCACTTCAGTCATCCAAACCTCTGAATACTGCCCCCTATCCCTAAAAAGTTCACTGTAATAGGGTTACTGTGTATTTGACAGTAGCTTACAAGCAGCTTGGTGGCAAGCAAAATACTTTATTTCATATCACAGTACACCTACTGTAATATCCATACGTTATCAAATCAAGCACTGTATAACAATGTACTATTATATTGTAAAAAAGTTAATGCTACCATAATCGGAATCAATGAATGAATGGAGGAATGAATAAAAGCTTGTATTTCACAGTATTTCACTGTAAAGACAATGGATTGCTGCTAAGTAGGTTTCCTGCAAGTTAAAGTTTTTACAGACGTTTCAGCATATGAAGGAATATTTGGTGTTTAAGATTACCTAGTGCTCAAGCTGTGTTTCCATACAGTATATTTCTCTCTGTATTTGTATGTATACATATCCAATTTTTCCATCACCCCATCACCCCTGAGACTATCACTCCGCTCTAAAGCAGATAAGGGCGGATATCTCTATGCCCTGAGAAGAGGATCTTTCCTGTTGTAGGTTCTCTGACTGCTCCTACGAGAGAGAGAGAGAGAGAGAGAGAGAGAGAGAGAGAGAGAGAGAGAGAGAGAGAGAGAGAGAGAGAGAGAGAGAGATATAGAGAGAGATATAGAGATATATAGAGAGATAGAGATAGAGATATATAGAGAGATAGAGATAGAGATAGAGATAGAGATAGAGATACCTTCGTTGTAAGCAGACTTTCTTCCTTTATTAAACTATCTGTAGCTCAGGCCCCGAAGCCAGGATATGCATGTAATTGGTCCGTTGGAAAGAAAACACTTTTAAGTTTGTATAAATGTTAAAATAATTTAGGAGAATATAACCCAACAGATATGGTAGGAGAAAATCCAAAGAAAAACCAACCAGATCTTTTTTTTGAGACATCATCCTCTTAGGAATGCACGAGAAAGGTCATATTGAAAATTAGCTCCTCGGATGCAATTCGTATGGCTTCCACAGTGTGTCAGCAATCTATGTTCAAAGTTCCAGGCGTGTAACTTCTAAAACGAATAAGAAATATCAGTTTTAGTAGAGGGACACGGTCTTGGAAATTCGTGTTTGCGAGCGCCATGAAGACATTACGCACCTGCTAAAATTGGTTTCCTATTGAACATACTTCTTTCTGAAATAAATATTATAGTTTTATTACATTTCAGGGTATCTGAGGAGTAAATAGAAACCTATTTTGATGTGTTGAAACAAAGTTTAGGGGTAGATTTCATGTCCTGTGATCCTCAGATCACAGGACATGATGCCTAAAATGACAGCCATGTCGACTTTCAGACAAGTCCCCTATAAAAAAAATCACACATAACGTGCCAAACCACCTGCGGAGGTCAAAATAAACCATGACATTGTCAAACTGCCAAAACATTCCGCTTTTCACTCATATGAGTTAGATTTTAAGAAATTAGTTTTGGTCGGGTTCTGGGGTTGAGGAAATCAGACAGGAGTCAAAGCTATCAGCAGGTCAAACACACAGACCTCATGATGTTATTATTTTATCTGCGCCACACTCATAGACAAAGCCCTATACAGACGGGGTCCTAATCTGAGGGATCTACTGCATTTTTTCAATGAGTTAAAGTCATTGTGCCTGGGACAAGCTGCTATTGTATTGATCAAATCAGACATACCCAATTTGCTGATGTCAGAGAGAGAGTCAGAGAGAGATAGAGAAAACCCTGTCCTTATCTCTCTCACACACCTTAGTGTGCTCTACTGTATTGACAGAATTTTAAAGCAGCTTAGCATTCATAACCCTTTCATAACCTGTTTATAACCCTTCATAACCTGGTCATAACTCATCATTAGGATCAGTCTAGACCCCTTTACGTTGCATTATCTTGGGGTGTGTCCAAATTCACATTAATGGCTTCATTTTTTTGTCTCCTTTCCTTCAAGCCAACTGGTCAGCCTAAGGTTTGGATAGGATTCCACCATATTGCTTTCACTTATCAAAGCCATAGGAATCATTTGTCAAGGAAAACGGAGAGGAAATGTATTCAGCATAGACCCTTGGGACAAAACCTTAGACTGAAAAGCAGTCATGTTTGGTCTCTGTCTGTCTTTGCTCTTTTGGCCCCTGAGGGCCAAAAGGCCCAACCATACACACGTACACACGGATACCATTCCAGGAACTACCCTTGAGCATTTCAGCACAACGGACAGCACTTTGTTTTTCTCTCTTTCTGGCTCTTATCCATTTTCTTCTCTCATTCTGCAACAACTACACGGCATATGCGCCAAAATGGTCAATGCCAGGCACCCTAACTTTACTGTGCTAAGTAATGTAACCTAGTTTCAGCTCATCTATCTTCCCACTCTGCATGTTATTCATGTACAATAGCATGTTTTTAAGTATGACTGTATGATCCACACATTGCCAGGGGAATCAGATAGGGCTTGACTTTGCTGTGTGTATTTATCCTGTTTTCAGTCTGGTAGCAAGGCTGCAATAATAGAGCAAGGTTGGTGTGTGTGTGTGTGTGTGTGTGTGTGCATGTGTGTTTTTCTTGTCCTTCATCTGATAACAAGACTGCAATAACAGGTTGTGAATATGGAACCTGTAATATTCTCTATTAAACGATAACAGAGGGGAGGGAGTATGACAGGACAGACACAGCCAAATGCCACCCTGTCAGACCACTGATAAGTCACTGGAGTGAGAGCAGTGACATTTGACTAGGAGGGGTGTGTGTGCTGCTGACTGCACTTCATAGAAACACATACACAAATACAAACACATCCAAACATATCCAGTACCAGTGAAATGTTTGGATGAACCTAGTCATTCAAGGGTTTTTCTTTATTTGACATCAAATCTACGAAATAACACGAATGGAATCATGAAGTCACCCAAAAAGTGTTAAATATTTTACATTTGAGATTCTTCAAAGAAGCCACCCTTTGCCTTGCTGAAAGCTTTGCACACTCTTGGCAGAAAATCATCCAGCTTCATGAGGTAGTCACCTGGAATGCATTTCAATTAACACTTGTGTTGTCTTAAAGGGTCAGAAATGACCCGCAACTATGTCTAACAGCAGAGAAAACCCCCTGAATTATATTTTTTCAACTTGAAAAATGATTACTTTTCCTAGAGTGACCCCAACATTAGAAAAAGTCAAACATTGCCTTTGTTCATATTTCCATGAAAGCTGTACACCACCAGGCTACAAACATTTCTGACCGGCAGTTATAAAATCATTTACACACCACAAAAACCACAAAGACACACACACACAATGAGAAATGGAGAATATGTGTGCTACTGATTGAACTCAGCCAGCAGCTCCTGAAGAGGAAGATCACCATGGTTGGCACAGCCTGAGCTCCCCCCTGCACTCCTCGAAACAGGGGGGATTAGGCCTTCTCATCAGTTTGCCTTCACCACCACTCTAATTTCTTACCTCCCAGAGAGGAACAACAATGTGTTCCTCCTGAGCACACTGCACAAAACGGCTGAGATCAGTGATCATAAGGACAGGAAACCAGCCACCATCCTGGACTACAACCACAACAAAGGAGGTGTGGACAACCTGGACAAGGTGATTGGAATTTACAGCTGCAGGAGGATGACTGCCCGCTGGCCCCTGGTCATCTTCCATAACATCATTGATGTGTCCTCATACAATGCCTTCGTGATATGTAACAAGATCAACCCTACCTGGATAACTGATAAGCAGAACAAGAGGAGGGTGTTCCTGGAGCAGCTGGGAAAGACACTTGTAACCCCACACATTCAAAGAAGGGAGTCCCTCCCCTGCACTACAGCCCCTGCACAGCAGCCCCCTACACAGCAGCCTCTGCAGCGCTTGTGAAAGCTGTTCAGGGGCTGAATCTTGTCCTGACCCACCTGAGGCTGCTGCTGGGGCAGGCAAGAGGAGGAGATGCCAATTCATCCCCCCCCCAAAGAAGGACTGTAGAGCTGTTTATTACTGTGTCAGTGTGAAAGTAGGGAATTAGTTGAGGTGGCTAAACTGCTTGGATAAATCCTGGATTGTAAACTGTCATAGTCAAAACATGTTGATACAACAGTAGCTAAAATGGTGAGAAATATGTTCATAATAAAGCGCTTCTCTGCCTTTTAAACAACACTATCAACAAGACAGGTCCTACAGGTTCTAGTGTTGTTGCATCTAAACTACTGTTCAGTCGTGTGGTCAGGTGCCACGAAGAGAGAAAATTACTATTGGCTCAGAACAGGGCAGCACGGATCACCCTTAATTGTACACAGAGCTCTAACATCAATAATATGCATGCAAATTTCTCTTGGCTCAAAGTGGAAGAGAGATTGACTTCATCACTACTTGTTTTTGTAAGAAGTGTTGACATGCTGAATGCACCGGTCTGTTTAAATAAGCTTTTCATTTGACACAACATACACTTAGTATTACTTTCTTAGCTCAGTATACATATCTCCCTTGCATATTACATCATTTATACAGCAGCATACAAGACATCTTTGGACTCACCTCGTGAAGGTGGCGCAGCGGTCCTTAGTGGACAAATTTTGTCCTCAAACTTTGTCATCAAAGTCTGGTATTCTCTGGATTTATGGTGGGAACTCTGGAAAAAAAACACAGCCACTCCATTGAATAGCAGGCTAACATTAGTGGTTGCTTTGCAAAGCTTGCAGTTAGCCACTGATTGCAGTTAGCCGCTGCCTCACTCAAGAAAACAAAAAAGAGATGATGTTTGTACGTGGCTTAATTAACTCAATGATATATTTTTTTTTACATTGTTTTCAAACTGATATGTGACACGTATTAATCCCAAAATAACATGCAAAACAGGCAAGCCCAAAAATGTATTTTTATTTATATATATAGTGGCTTGCAAAAGTATTAATCTCCCTTTGCATTTTTCCTATTTTGTTGCCTTTCAACCTGGAATTAATATAGATTTTTTGGGGGGGGTTGTACCATTTGATTTACACAACATGCCTACGACTTTGAAGATACAAAATATATTTAACTGTGAAACAAACAAGAAATATAGTCACTGGGAGTTTTGCCCATTCTTCAAGGCAAAACTGCTCTAGCTCCTTCAAGTTGGATGGGTTCCGCTGGTGTACAGCAATCTTTAAGTAGTACCACAGATTCTTAATTGGATTGAAGTCTGGGCTTTGACTAGGCCATTCCAAGACATTTAAATGTTTCCACTTAAACCACTCAAGTGTTTCTTTAGCAGTATGCTTTAGCAGTATGTCATTGTCCTGCTGGAAGGTGAACCTCCGTCCCAGTCTCAATTCTCTGGAAAATAATTTCCCTGTGTTTAGTGCCATCCATCATTCCTTCAATTCTGACCCGTTTCCCAATCCCTGCCGAGGGAAAAACACCCCCACAGTATGTTGCTGCCACTACCATGCTTTACTGTGGGGATGGTGTTCTCGGGGTGATGTGAGGTGCTGGTATTTCGCCAGACAAAGCGTTTTCTTTGATGGCCAAAAGGCTAAATTTTAGTTTCATCTGACGAGAGTACCTTCTTCCATATGTTTGGGGAGTCTCCCACATGCCTTTTGGTGAACACCAAACGTGGCTGCTTATTTTCTTCTTTACGCAATGGCTTTTTTCTGGCCACACTTCCATAAAGCCCAGCTCTGTGGAGTGTACGGCTTAAAGTGTTCCTATGGAAACATACTCCATTCTCCGCTGTGGAGCTTTGCAGCTCCTTCAGGGTTATCTTTGGTCTCTTTGTTGCCTCTCTGATTAATGCCCTCCTTGCCTGGTCTGTGAGTTTTGGTGGGCGGCCCTCTCTTGGCAGGTTTGTTGTGGTGCCATATACTTTCCATTCTTTAATAATGTATTTAATGGTGCTCAGTGGGATGTTCAAAGTTTTGGAACTTTTTTTATAACCCAACCCTGATCTGTACTTCTCCACAACTTTGTCCCTGACCTGTTTGGAGAGCTCCTTGGTCTTCATTGTGCCGCTTGCTTCGTGGTGCCCCTTGCTTAGTGGTGTTGCAGACTCTGGGGCCTTTCAGAACAGGTGTGTATATACTGAGATCATGTGACAGATCATGTGACACTTAGGTTGCACACATGTGGTCCCTCTTTAACTAATTATGTGACCTTTGAAGGTAATTGGTTGCACCAGATCTTATTTAGGAGCTTCATAGCAAAGGGGGTGAATACATATGCAAGTACCACTTAACCATTTTTTTTTTCATTTCACTTCACCAATTTGGACTATTTTGTTTATGTCCATTACATGAAATCCAAATAAATATCCTTTGAAATTACAGGTTGTAATGCAACAAAATAGGAAAAATGCCAAAGGGGGGTGAAAACTTTTGCAAGGCACTGTATATATTCACTACCGTTTAAAAGTTTGGGGTCACTTAGAATTGTCCTGGTTTCCATGAAAACATACATGAAATGAGTTGCGAAATGAATATGAAATATAGTCAAGACGTTGACAATGTTATAAATAATGATTTTTAATTGAAATAATTGTGTCCTTCAAACTTTGCTTTCATCAAAGAATCCTCAATTTGCAGCAATTACAGCCTTGCAGACCTTTGGCATTCTTGTTGTTAATTTGTTGAAGTAATCTGAAGAGATTTCATGACATGCTTCCTGAAGCACCTCCCACAATTTGAATGGGCTTGATGGGCATTTCTTACGTACCATACGGTCAAGCTGCTCCCACAACAGCTCAATAGGGTTGAGATCAGGTGACTGTGCTGGCCACTCCATTATAGACAGAATACCAGCTGACTGCTTCTTCCCTAAATAGTTCTTGCATTGTGTGCTTTGTGTCATTGTCCTGTTATAGGAAATTGGCTCCAATTAAGTGCCGTTGATAGCCTTCCTTCTTTAATATCCCCTTTATCCTGTACATATCTCCAACTTTACCACCACCAAAGCACCCCCAGACCATCACATTGCCTCAACCATGCTTGACAGATGGCGTCAAGCACTCCTCCAGCATCTTTTCATTTTTTCTGCATCTCACGAATGTTCTTCTTTGTGATCTGAACACCTCAAACTTAGATTTGTCTGTCCATAACACTTTTTTTTCCAATCTCCCTCTTTCCAGTATCTGTGTTCTTTTACCCATCTTAACCTTTTCTTTTTATTGGCCAGTCTGAGATATGGCTTTTTCTTTGCAACTCTGCCTAGAAGGCCAGCATTCCGGAGACGCCTTTTGTCACAGGTCGGCTCATAGCCTGTGGCAAAAATGAGGGTACACAAACAACAGGTATAGGCCAATTAAAAATATATATGTATTGTAAACAAAACTATTAACTTTAAACAAAGAAAAAGGAATGAGGTGTGGAAGTATCATAATGTAAGGTGTATGTAAAGTGCATGGATGCGTGAATCTGTGTGTGTGAATGACTGAGTGAAAACTATGCAAAACTACAAACAAAACAGGTTCATACCTGGAGGAGAGAGGAGAGAGAGAGAGAGAGAGAGAGAGAGAGAGAGAGAGAGAGAGAGAGAGAGAGAGAGAGAGAGAGAGAGAGAGAGAGAGAGAGAGAGTGATTAGTGACAGTTTAAATACTCTGATCCCAGGTGACTCCAAATACTAACGACCCTCCACTGCCTGCAGGAGGAACCGCCCCTGCAATGCAGAGGAGGAGCCGTGACACCTTTTCACTGTTGACATTGAGACTGGTGTTTTGCGGGTACTATTTAATGAAGCTGCCAGTTGAGGACTTGTGAGTCGTCTGTTTCTCAAACTAGAGATTCTAATGTACTTGTCATCTTGCTCAGTTGTGCCCCGGAGCCTCCCAGTCCTCTTTCTCTTCTGGTTAGGGCCAGCTTGCGCTGTTCTGTGAAGGGAGTAGTACACAGCATCGTACTATGTACTACTCCCTTGTATTTAAATGTAGGTGTAGACACATGATGTAGGCACACGATGTGTTTGAAATACCATGATCAGAATACAAAAACTGCCTTAACTGTCAAGTCTAGATACCGCCTTGGTGATTTGGTGAGTAGTAGAGACCTGTGTGTAAAAACTCACTATAGACAAGGTGAGTTAGCACTTTGAACCACGGCTGAAAATAAAACATGGCATCTAAGGAGCTAGAAATCAGTTAATTATTTATTGAGACTGAGTAGAGACCCGTTACATTGATTACATTGAACCAGAATCAGAACTAGAACCAGAGCTAGAATCGGCAAAAAAAACAGGTTCCCACAGCGACAGAGGCCCCGGTAGTGACCGAGCCAGAACCAGCCGACCAGAAGGCTCCACCTACTGCCGCCCCTCAGGTAGGGAACATTTTAACAGCCAACAGGTATCCTTGATATTACACTGTAGTTACATGGGTGTTACTAACGCTATTACTATGGAGAATGTTTTTTATGTTCACTGCTCTCATTACAGGAAGAGGAAAGTGCCGACGAAGCAGGGTGTGAAGGTGAGTCTTCCTGCTCCATATAATATTAGTGTTTTCATCCATTCTGAACAGTAGTGTATGTACACTACACGGACAAAAGTGTGTGGATACCTGCTCGTCGAACATCTCATTCCAAAACCATCGGCATTAATAGCCCCCACTCTTCTGGGAAGGCTCTTTTAATCTGGCGCGGGGGTTTGATTAATCTGGCCCGGGGTACACCGGACCAGGCCCCATCATGTCAGGAGGGCGAAAGTGGTGCTTGACTTGTACAGAAATAGGTGCCGTTCATCATGTTACGTGCTGATGCTGTTTACATTTAGGTGCAGGAGCTCCACAATACATTTGAGATAATTATTTATGTAGATGAGCTGGTCCTCATTAGTGCTAGAGCTGTGTATGTGTCAGTGATCAGGTAGATGAAGATAATTAACATTTAAGACGTTGGAGGAGTTGAGTGGAGGATATTATTGGGGGTCAAAGGGGCTCCCTTCATCTCAACAACATGAGGGAAATACTGTGGAACTTTTGTGTCTAATTACTAAGAGTAAAGATTATTCTCGTCAGACTAGCACCGCACGGCCGCCTTATCATCCCCAGCCTAAGCTTTCTTCTCTCTCGTCTAATGCAATTCTTCCCCAGGTCATCGTTGTAAATTGAGCATTCACCTTACCTGGATGGAAATAGGTAAACATATAAATCCTCTCTCATTTTATCGCTCTCTCCATCACGTTCTCTCACACACAAACAAACACACACTCACACAGTCCATTGTCAATCCAATTAGGGGTCTCCCAACACTAATCCCATCCTCGCCATCGGCGTTCCCGATAGTGCTGTTTGGCAGGAAAAGATCTGCGTATATGTGCCAACAACCCCAATCGAAGAACTGGCTTTTGTTAAGCCCATGTTGATGCTGCACATTAAAGGGACCCCCCCCCATCTCTAATTCAATTAAACCAACAGAACCTCTGACATGGGCTTGATATACAAAGGAAACGGGAGTGGTAAATGGTGAGTGGGCAGTTAGGAGGTGGTGGGAGGAAGAGGAAGGGGGAATTGTGTTGAAAAGCATTTCACTACACCCGCAATAACATCTCCTAAATATGTGTATGTGATCAATACATTTTAATCGGAAAGCGACCATTTTGTGTGTTTTTGTCTTTCTACTCAGGAGTGGCTCCAACGCTCAATTCTTTGCAGGGTTTTAGGTAGTCAATCGAAGTTGCGCTTTCCCTTTTTCTCACCTAGTCTTTCTCTCTTTCTCGTGGAAAATACATATGATGAGGGGGCTAATAGATAGGAGTGTGGGGAATGTTCATTGGGGACAGCTGTCAGATCAGAGAGGGATGAGATACAACCACCTCCAATTACTGGAATCTTTTACATTTTTTAATAAACCAGAGCATCTGATCTTGCAAAAAATTGATTTTCATATTAGAGTGGAAATGAAAGTGTTGAGTTAGGTAGCAGCCCATTATAGACTAATAGTATAATCTGTTCATATTTTACTTAGGGAAGTCACACATTACTGGAATGAAAGTGTGCTGTCCTTGGTGTCAACATTTTTTAAATTTAATGCCAGAGTCTGCAATATTTTCAGCTGTTCAATGATCAATATGTGATTTGTGTTTTTGTATCATTTAATGTTGTCAATGGAGGGCTGGGCAGATAACGTGAGAGACGGGGTGGAAAGGTGGAGGGGAGGAGAGGAGGGATAGGTGAGGTGAGGTAAGTCGGTTAAGAGTTGGACAGGGTAGTGGGTCATTTCAGTGAATCACACCATGCCTTCAACTGCACATCGACAGCCCCAACACAGGTCAATTGTGGGGAAAAACTCAATTTATCTACTGTCGATAGGGGAGGATACACACAATCAAAGGTTAAATAAAGTTTTTACAGCACAACTTGAGTGGAGAAAAAGTTGCTCATATTATGGATGGCCATTCTACATTGTGGCAAATGCAAGACAGATTGATGTCTGAATACAGTGCCTTCAGAAAGTATTCCGACCACTTAACTTTTTCTACATTTTGTTACGTTACAGCCTTGTTCTAAAATGGATCAAATTAAGAAAAAAAATCCTCAGCAATCTACACACAATATCCCATAATGACAATGCGGAAACAGGCTTCTTAGACATTAGCAAATGTATTAAAACTTAAAAACAGAAAAACCTTATTTACATAGATAATCAGACGCTTTGCTATGAAAATCGAAATTGAGCTCAGGTGCATCCTGTTTCCATTGACCGTTCTTGAGATGTTTCTACAACTTGATTGGAGATCACCTGTGGTCAATTCAATTGATTGGACAATTGATTGCACACCCTGTCTATTTAAGGTCCCACATTTGACCATGCATGTCAGAGTAAAAACCAAGCCATGAGGTTGAAAGAATTGTCCGTTGAGCTCTTAGACAGGATTGTGTCGAGGCACAGATCTTGGAAAGGGTACCAAAAAATGTCTGCAACATTGAAGGTCCCCAAGAGCACAGTGGCCTCCATCATTCTTAAATGGAAGAAATTTGGAACCACCAAGGCTCTTCCTAGAGCTGGCCACCCATCCAAACTGAGCAATTGTGGGAGAAAGTCCTTGGTCAGGGAGGTGACCATGAACCCGATGGTCACTCTGACAGAGCTCCAGAGTTCTTCTGTGGAGATGGGAGAACCTTCCAGAAGGACAACCATCTCTGCAGTACTCTACGGTGAAGCATGGTGGTGGCAGCATCATGGGATATTTTTCAATGGCAGGAACAGGGAGACTAGTCAGGAGCGAGGCAAAGATGAATGGAGCAAACTACAGAGAGATCATTGATGAAAACCATCTCCAGAGCGCTCAGGACCTCATACTGGGGCAAAGGTTCACCTTCCAATTGAACAAGGACCCTAAGTACACAGTGGCTTTGGGACAAGTCCCTGAATGTCCTTGAGTGGCCCAGCCAGAGCCCGGACTTGAACCCAATTGATCATCTCTAGAGAGACCTGAACATAGCTCTGCAGCAACGCTCCCCATCCAACAACCTGACAGAGCTTGAGAGGGTCTGCAGAGAAGAATGGGAGAAACTCCCCAAAAACAGGTATGCCAAGCTTGTATCGTAATACCCAAGAATACTTATGTGGTAATCGCTGTCAAAGGAGCGGCAACAAAGTACTGAGTAAAGGGTCTGAAAACTTCTGTAAATATAATATTTTTTACTTGTAATACATTTGCTAAAATTTCCACAAAACAATTTTTTGCTTTGCATTATGGGGTATTGTGTGTAGATTGATGAGGAGGGAAAAATTATTACATTAATTTTAGAATAAGTGTCATGATGTTGGCCTGGGGGTAGGTTTATGACAGTCATAAATACCTCTTCCCCCGTTTTTCCTCTCTCTGCCCTACTGATGTTACATTCGCAAAACCCTTGGTTAGCATAGAGATTCTGGGAACATCAGAAGGTGGGGTGAAATGAATTATATTCTGGTAATCCGACCAATTGAACATATGCAATGGTACTTAATGAATATGATGTCAGTTCAGTTGTCATCTGAGACATTCTCATCAATGATAAGATGACATAAACTACAGTGGAAAGTCTACACATCAGACTTATCGGATTCACATGGAATTGTTGTTCAATTTAAATGTTTGAATATGAAATGATTTGTGATGGGATGAAATGTGATTTTAGCTTCTAAAATGTGAGATTTGGGTTTTCATAAGATAGGGCTCTGCTCAATCAGTGGCCCGCCACTGTGAAGGGACATGGGCTATAAAACTTTTCAAACATGCCCTCCTCTCCCTTCCTATATAAGCCCTTGACGACAATATAACCTCCTGTTCCGAGGACGTGAGGACGACAGTCCGATGTCAGAATGGTTCAGATAATAACTACAGAACGAAGCAAGGATCAGCATGAGCTTTGGTTGCGAATGTTATGAACTTTGAACTCTTATTCACTACAGAAGTGATACCTCCTAGCTGTTGAGTTAGCAACAGCCGCTGCAAATGAAGGTTAGGAAGGAACAGAGTATCCCGTCTACCACACAACGACGTTACTACAACGTATTCAATTTACCAGCGGAGACATTCTTCAAAGGACAAAGGACTCAGTTGGGCAACACGGCCTTCCATCTACCACCAACCTACCGAAGCGCAGCTCAGAGTAAATATTTATTGCATTTTCCAAATGGACGGTAATTTAGAATGCATAAGATACTGTATTTACGATAGCACAGCTTCGCCCTTTGTTCCTCAGTCTTCCCGCTCTTTCACTTTCACCCAGCCCCTTTTCTTTTGTGTAACAAGCTGTCATATCTGTTCCGCACGCAAGGGACGTTTTCCTTTATGACGTCATTTGTAATCAAATTATGACTTAATTATGTGTACATGTATGTGTAATTCTGTGTGATTAGTTAGTTATTTAGTAAATAAATAATTTAACCCAATGTTGTATTGCTGATTCAACTTGTTAGCCAGGGTTCCTGCAGATAACTAAGAATTTACAACTTTCAGATGAGACTGAATTAAGATGATGATTAATATTGCCTGCTATTGATGTAAAATATTACTAGGTCTTTAAGAGTTTATTCGGAAGACAACAGCTCTATAAATATTATTTTGTGGTGCCCGACTCTCTAGTTAATTACATTTACATGACTAGCTCAATCAGGTAATATTAATTACGGATCAATTATTTTATTGAATAGCATGTCATATCACTTAATCCGGCATAGCCAAAGACATGACATAAGGCTGTAACGTAACAAAATGTGGAAAAAGTCAAGGGGTCTGAATACTTTCCAAGTGCACTGTATAATAGTACTCTGGACTGGATATCATCTTTATGTGCTCCATCATAACAGTATTCTGGCAGTGTCCCACTCAGAGCTACTATTGATGACTTGCAACATGCCCACTGTAAGTGTAGGTAACTTTTGTTCATCAATATAACTGAATGCAACTCATCAATGCCAGAGGCTCAGACAGTCATTTTTACAACAGGTTATATGGTGCTTCTTGCTGCTAGTTTGGAAATACGTGTCTGGGCCAATTTGACAGTTATGGGCCCCATGCTAAGACTGCCATGCACCATTTTAGTGCATGTGTGCGTGTATGAATACACACTAATGATTTTAGCACCCTCTCTCTCAACAACCCTCGTAGCAGCCCTCAGCCCTGAGAGTGACGTCAGAAAGGCAAAAGGTTTGTCTGGTGTCTACTGTAACTATTAAAAAAATACCTCATATGAAAAAGGCTACGTGTTAATTAATGTATGGTCAAATATACTATTTTACATGGCTAATATAATGCTAATCTAACATAATGCATGGTATTTTATATGTATATGTTAATCTATTGTAATGTATAAGTGATTTCACACTTCAGCTGCACCTGGTAATGCAATTGTTAAGATCGTGTCACTCGAAGATATGGTGTGTGGTTTTTCCACTACGACTCAGGTAACCATGCTGTTGGCTACTAACGGAATAAATTATGATGAACTTCGCAGGGTGATAAACTTGATAATCTTGCTCTTTTGCCCATAATTGTCTCATCATGTAAGTAGCCTACCCGCACTGCACTGTGTCTGCGAGCTGTTGGATAGAGCGCACGTGACAAGACCAGTGTAAGCACATTCGCTAAATAAACTTTTTTTGGTTTGTTCACAAAATGATCAGTTGAGTTTAAAATGCAATGGAAACCCATTAATTATTATTATTATTATTATTATTTTTTTTTTTTACAGTACATGGGAATGTGACTGCAAAACTCATGTTTATGTGCAATGTGTCATCACGCAAAACCTTTTATCCACAAAAAGTGGAAACACTCTGGTAAGAAAGTGCTTTTTTATGCAGATTGTTGAATATTTGCATGAAAATGTTTCACCAACTAGATGGAAACAGAGCTATACACAGCCCTTTTTCTTCCCCTGGCTTTGCTTCTCTCCCCATTTCGTTCTCTCTCTCTCTCTCTCTCTCTCTCTCTCTCTCTCTCTCTCTCATTCTTCTTATTCTCACTCTCCCTCAGTACTTCCCTCATTTTTTTTGTGCATGTCTCTTTCTCACCTTGTATTTGCTTGTGTCAACCCACTTACCAACATGCCATTCTCAGCTCTATGCGAAGGAGATGTGTTGCGCTGCATTGAGGCAAATGGTGGTCACACCAGATACTGACTGGTTTTCTGAGCCATGTCACGACTTCTTTGTTAATGTATCTGTGACCAACAGATCCACATCTGTATTCCTAGTCATGTGAAATCCATAGATTAGGACCTAATTTATTTATTTAAATTGACTGATTCCCTTATATGAACTACCTCAGTAAAATCTTTGAAATAGTTGCATGTTGCGTTTATATTTTTGTTCTGTGTAGTTAGTTCAAATCAAGTAGGGGTGCTGAGGGTGCTGAGGGTGCTGCAGCACCCCCGAAAATCAGACTATTTATTTTCTTTTTCTTCACAAAAGTAGTGCAATGGTCCAATATAGCCGTCTGTACTGCGGGTAAAACAATAACTGTATACCCCCACAAAAACAGCTGTGTGTCACGTTCTGACCTCAGTTCCTTCATTATGTCTTTGTGTTAGTTTGGTCAGGGCGTGAGTTGGGGTGGGTAGTCTATGTTCTTTTTTCTATGTTGTATTTCTGTGTTTGGCCTGGTATGGTTCTCAATCAGAGGCAGCTGTCGATCGTTGTCTCTGATTGAGAATCATTCTTGGGTAGCCTGTTTTCCCCATTTTGGTTGTGGGTGATCATTTTCTGTGTCTGTGTTTTCCACACAGAACTGTTTCGTTTTCAGTTTGGGTAGTGTTCAGTTTTGACTAAAAATATGACGAACACTTACCACGCTGCGTATTGGTCCAATCCTTCCTACTCCTCCTCAGAAGAGGAGGACGAAAACCGTTACACTATGCATAAAGATGTATGTAATTCATCTTTATTGAGCAAAAAAGTTTATCTGGAAATGATGGTCTATAGTCTATTTGTCAACCAAAATACATAACAATCACTGGTTGCTGACTGCACATCAAAATATCTTTAAATCAAATCCAATTTTATTTGTCACATGCTCCGAATATAACAGGTGTACAGTGAAATGCTTACTTACAAGCCCTTAAGAGCCGATAAGACGGCAGCCATCCCCTCCGGGGGGCGTTAGTTGGCGGTGTCGTGTCTTTGGCTATGCCGGATTAAGTGATATGACATGCTATTCTATAAAATAATTTCTCCGTAATTAATATCACCTGATTGAGCTAATCATGTAAATGTAATTAACTAGAGTCAGGCACCACAAAAAAAATATTTATAGAGCTGTTGTCTTCCGAATAAAATCTTAAAGACCTAGTAATATTTTACATCAAGAGCCGTCAATATCAATTATCGTCCTAATTCAGTCTCATCTGAAAGTTGAAAATTGGGTTTAATTATTTATTTACTAAATACCTAACCAATCACACAGAATTACACATACACACAATTAATCATAACTTGATTACAAATTACGTCATAAAGTAAAACGTCCCTAGCGGGCGGAACAGATATGACAGCTTGTTACACAAAGGAAAAGGGGTTGGGTTTGAGTGAAAGAGCAGGAAGACCGGAACAAAAGCGAAGCTGTGCTATCATAAATACAGTGTCTTATAAATTCTAAATCACCGCCCATTCGGAAAAGGAAAATGCAATAAATATTTACTCTGAGCTGCGCTTCAGTAGGTTGGTGGTAGATGGAAGGCCGAGTTGCCCAACTGAGTCCTTTGTCCCTTGAAAAATGTCACTGGTGGGAAATTGGATACGTTGTAGTAACGTCTTTGTGTGGTAGACGGGATACTCTGTCTGTTCCTTCCTAACCTGCGTTTGCAGCTGCGGTTGCTAACTCAACTGCCAGGAGGTATCACTTCTGTAGTGAATAAGAGTTCAAAGTTCATACCATTCGCAACCAAAGCTCACGCTGATGTTGGCTTCATTCTGTAGTTATTATCTGAACCATTCTGACAGGATCATCGTCCTCATATAATCGGAACAGGAAGTTATGTTGTCGTCAAGGCTTTATATTGGAAGGGAGAAAAGGGGTGTGTTTCATAGTTTACAACCTCTATCTCTTCACGTGGGTGGGCCACTGAGTGAGCAGCCCTAACTTGTGAAAACACACATCTCACATTTTAGAAACTAAAATCACATTTCATCCCGTCACAAATCATTTAATATTCAACATTTAAATTGAACAACAATTCCATGTGAATCTGATAACTCTGATGTGTAGACTATCCACTGTAGAGTTTGTCATCTTATCATTGATGAGATTGTCTCAGATGACAACCGAACTGACATCATATTCATTAAGTACCACCGCATATGTTCAATTGTTCGGATTACCAGAATATAGTTAATTTCCCCCCACCTACTGATGTTCCCAGAATCTCTATGTTAACCAAGGATTTTGCAAATGTAACATCAGTAGGGTATAGAGAGGAAAAAGGGGGGAAGAGGTATTTATGACTGTCATAAACCTACCCCCCAGGCCAACGTTATGACAGTGGCGTGCGCATTGATGTGGGCTGGTGTGGATAAAATACCAGGGGTAGCGTGTTCATAAATCCTTCCCTCCAGGTTGGTTGAATCATTAGTAGGCCAAGAGACGCCGTTCTTCCCTGAGAAATTCCATCATTTGGTGTTTTGGAGATGGTGGTGGAAAACGCTGTCTCAGACGCCGCTCCAGAATATCCCACAAGTGTTCAATTAAGTTGGGATCTGGTGAAATGAGACGGCCATGGAATATGATTTACATAGTTTTCATGCTCGTCAAACCATTCAGTGAACACACATGCCCTGTGGATGGCGACATTGTAATCCTATGGGGGCTTCGCCATGGTAACCAAAATAACAACCAAAATAATGGCCTGACAGCATTTTTATACATGACCCTAAGCATGATGGGATGTTAATTGCTTAATTAACTCAGGAACGACACCTGTGTGGGAGCACCTGCTTTCAATACACTTTGTTTCCATCATTTACTCAAGAGTTTCCATTATTTTGGCTGTCACCTTGTACTGTATGTTGCCTCTCATCGTCATACTCCAATAGTAATACACTTTATACTGTAGTTTAGGTCTGACTCATCTTGCCCACTACCTCTCTGTAGTGCCCATTTGGGTGCTGCATGGCAGCAATTATGTGCTGAAATCTCTTTCTGTTGCATCTACCACTAATGAAACAGACTCGGAATGAATCACACAACCTCCGCATTGTGTGGGCCTATACACAGAGCAGCGCTCAAATCAGCACGCTTTCATTATCTGCTCGTTCTCCTGTCTCCAAACAGTGCATATCTCATAACCTAATTAGTGAGTGAATTAAGCTTCAAATGAGCAACAACTGCACTAACAATGTGCTGCCGCATTAAGTAGGCAAATTGAATATTTCCATAAATTAACAGCCACAAATTGGCTGTGCGACACTTGTCGATTGCAGTTGGAGAAAAAAACTCTGAACACAGAGGGTGGCTGTGAGTGTTTGTGTACTTAATGAAGGCACTTGGAAGAACTCACTAACTAGCATTTGCTTAGCGCAACATTTCCAGAGAATAAATAAGGTGAACAAAAAGGAGAGAGAGAGAGAGAGAGAGTGTGTGTGTGTGTGTGTGTGTGTGTGTGTGTGTGTGTGTGTGTGTGTGTGTTCAACAGGCTGTATCTCCTGCATAATGACACACCTCTTAGATAGATGTAGTCTCTACACAGAAAACTGCTCTGTAATTGGATCAAATGTCCATCATTGTTGTTGTTTCCTGACAGAACAGATGCAGTCTGATAGAACAATTTCCATTTCCCAGTCCAAGGAACTCCCGAATAGGTTTTTCTTCTCATATGGTAGACTATTGGATAGGAGTTTCAACAATTCTGAAAAACTGTGTTGACGTGTTGATGTTTTTTGAGTTGAGTTGTGGCCTGTTGCCAGCTGTGGCCTGTGCTTTCATGCGTAGTGTAAGGGTTGTGGAGTGTAGGCGTAAAGGGCTAGGCACTAAGGCCCTCAAATTCTAACTTGGATCTCGAAGACAGTTCCACTGCTTTTTTTCCATTCTTCCCCTCCAATCAGGGACTGACGTAGAACTAGGACACCAGGTGGGTGCAATTCTCAGGTAGACTCAAACACCATCATTAAGTTTGCTGACGACACGACAGTGGTACTGTAGGCCAGATCATTGACGACGATGAGTCCGCCTATATAGAAGAGGTGAGTGGTGTGGCAGTGTGGTGCCAGGACAACTTCTCCTTCAACGTCAGCAAGAGAGGGAACAGCTGTCTATGGTTTACTTATTACCCCCCCCCACACCCAGCTCGCCCGGCCAGCGCCACCCCGCCCCGACTGGTGAGCTGTCTCCTTTTTCTACCATCTCTGGGGCAGACCCTCCGTGGGGCAGAGTAAATGAGTAGACAAGAGCGGATCTGCCCTGATAAGAAAAAATGAGAGAGTGGGATGTCTCGTTTTATCTGTAGTCTCTGTTTTGGCCCCTGTGGAGCTCTACAATGACACTTCTTGTTCACTGGGCGTCTGGTAGATGGACATTGATATGTCAAATGTTTCCTTCCTGTATAGGACCTTACCTTAGTTATTACTTGGTAAATAAAAGCAAACGCGCCTCTCTCTCTCTCTTTCCCTCAATTTCAATTTAATTTAAGCACAATGTTAAAATATAAAAAGTATATTTCTCTCTCCAGCTCTCAATTTCCCTCACTAACCCCTCCCCCCCTCGACTATCTCCTGTTAACTTTCTCTCTGTCCCACTCCCCTTCCTCCCGCTCTCTCTCTCTCTCCACATCTCCGTTCACCTCTCTCCCTCAGTCTCCTTCCGTCTCTGTCTCTCTCTCCCTCTCCGCCCCTCTCCTGCTGTTTATTGTTATTTAAGCACTACAGTGCTTATCGACTCTTTGTTTTAGTCGGTGCAGGTTGGTGTTCCGGTGTGGTGGATGTAATTGCCAGGGCATTTTACCGGGTAACAGTGTGGATTCCAACTAGGCAGAGGAATTCAGTTGGAGATGGTCGACGTTGCCTTGATTAGGTGACGAGAGATCTGATTCAAACACTCACTACAGTCTCTCTTGCTCTCTACATTCTACACCTCCTCAGCCATGATATGTTCTGTCGGTAATGTACAGTATAAGTACCCTTACACTCGTCTAATTTCACTCACAAAGAAACGTACTTAGACTGAACGTTTTCTCCCGTTCCGTGCCCACTGAACACAACCCAGGATCGGCCTAACTGAGGTGAATGGAGTCTTAATCAAAAGACTGTCATCCCTCTCATGCATAGTCCTTACAGCAGGGTTGGGGTCAATTTTGAATTGAGTTATGAATTGCTCTTTAATTCGAATTCAATTATTACTTTTACATTTAATTTGAAATGGCCACACCCCACAGGAAGCAGAATTTGAATTAAAGGAAGTAAAATTCAATTCAAGTGGCTTGTTTGTTTATTATACATATTACTATAAAAAAATAAAAATTGACATGTTTGCTTATCAATAACATGTAGCATACGGTTGAAACATTGAATTTTTAAAACTCATTCTCCTAAAACAATTTTAAATAGTTACAGTGATTTGGAAATGTACAAAGATCATGTTGCGTGTTGTCTATAATAATTCATCATTTCCTTAACGTTTTTAAATATCAGAAGGGGAAAAATGCATTAGATGAAACACTGCTGTATAAGGGAACAATCTAATATCTCACGACAAATAAAAATAATACTGTTTGAAATCTTTGAGTTTTGATCAATGTAACACTTTATTTGATGAGTCGGGCGGCGTTGAATTGTCCCAATCCAACGAACAGATGCAAAACTGAACTCCGCGGCCCCATGGGAGACTGGACACTCGCAAGGCATAGGAGATCGGGGAGGTGGTCTTGCCACTGTTCATCTATCCGAGAACATCCGGTCCAGCTATCAAACAGCTTTGCCTGCTCGAGATGGACCTACCAGCCCCCTGGAGTCAGCGTGGATCCTGGGTGCACACCAACCCTCCCCCACGGCCGCCGCAGTTCAGCAGGTCGCTTCCCCATCGGATTCCATCACGACCACCATCACTGTGGGCAGTTCGATGGTGAGAGATTTTGGCCTGCCGACAATGTGTGGACAGACCAAGGTCCACTGTTACCCAGGAGCCTGTGTCCATGACATCAATTCCCTCCTGCCTACGGTTCTGGTCAACTACTCCATCATCACTCGTGTAGGTTTTAATGACCTTCGTTTTAGGCGATCTGAGAACTGAAGGAGGATTTATTTTTTATGTAACACCCTCACTAGCACTGGGAAGAGAATAATTATCTCTGGCCCCATCCCGTGCTAGCGAAGGGATTCCGATTATTTCAGCAGACTCTTTGCCCTGAAAGAGTACCTGAAAACACTTTGCAATGACAGGAACGTCTGTTCTTGTGACAACTGTAGTTTGCTGTGGGAGCGACCAGCACTTTTTTAAAAGAGAAGGGGTTCACCCTAACCACAGGGGTTCCAGGATTATATCCAGCAACATCGCAGACTGTTTTAGAGACTGACGGATAGGGTCTGGTTGTGCTCCAGTTCTCCCTGTCAGAATAAGCAACAGAGGACTTGGAAAGCATATTAACTCCTGTAGAAATGGCACTGTGGTTATTGTGAGTAACCTCATTTTATGTTCCTTTAACTCCACCTTCTAGTGAGTTTATATAAACTGTCATCTCCTTGCCCTTCTGATAGATTGGAGACTCAGAAAACGTGGTTACAACATTAATAATTTGGTTGTTTTTCATTGGTTACCTCGAGGCAGATGCCCCAGGGGCATGGCGCTTTTAAATGTTAGAGCAATCACATTTCTCGTGAATGACCTCATTACTGAGCGCAAAAGTTGATTGCTTGTTTCTCAGTGAAACATGGCTGTCATCAGACTGTAGTGCCACTCTTATTGATGCCCCCCGGACTACGGCTTATTTTTTAAATCTAAGTTGTATTTATTTTCTTCCCTTTTTCCACAAACAAACAACTACAAAATGTAACATTTTACAGCATAAAAACATTGAGCATGACATCCAGACATCCTCCAACACAGCACACATGCACAGTCAAATATTATCTCACAAGCTACAATACAGACGTAAATGGGTTCACAAGCGTAAATCATCACCTCCCAGTCTTAGAAACATAACAAATAAAACGCGTTCAGCTTCGAGAATTGTCGTTCCTACCAGTGATCCTAGCAAGCATTTGTTCATAAGATGCTACCTCCGACATTGATTCTATCTGTTTCAGAGTAGGAGTGGCATGGCCCTTCCAAATTCGAAGGATTACTCCAGCTACTGTATTGACACCAACAGTGATCCGTGCAAATTCCTCAATTGTTACATTTAGGTAACTCTGTTGTATCGCCCAAGAGACATATTCTCGGCGAAACTGGAATGGTTAATAACCACTACCATTCCTCCAGATATATTAAAGCATACATCCAGAGAGGTGGATGTAATACATTCCCATATTGCGTGTTAAAATGTCCCAGTGGTCTTTTTGGCATTTCCAACACCGAGGATTGTTGGTCTGCCACATCTTATGAGGCCTTGTTGGGGTCCAATAAAACCTATGTAGTATCTTATAAGCCCCCTGGCTTCCTTTATGTTCCTCCCTGTGCTGGACAAGATCCTCAACCAGGGCTCATCCTCAATTTCAAACTTAAGGTCAATTTGCCATATTGTTCGGAGGTTTTTACAGTCTTTACTCTGCAGATGACTAAATATTGAGTAAGACATGTCTGCTTTATGTTTGGGTAATTCCCAACACTCAGCTATTGGGTTCTTTCCTGGATGTTGTTGATAGCCGGTTCACAAACATTCTCTCAATTGTAAATATTTCCAGAAATGTCCCTTGTCTCCCATATATTTTTGTACCAAATCTGAATATGACATTAAAACATCTTCATTGTACAGATCACCTATAGTACAAATTCCTTTCGTTAGCCACTGTTTCCAGTACACAGATTTCTTTCCTATCCGTAGCCTAGGATTGTGCCACAATGATGAGTATCCTTGTTTTAGATGTGAAATTCCACATATCTTGTGTACTCTTCTCCACACCTCTTGAGTGTAACAACATTGGGATGGGAGTTTCAACAGACCTCTCCCCTTGTAAGACTATGTGATAACCTTTCACCCATGTTGAAACCCTATCTTAGTTTCCATTCTATTGTTATCCAATCCGAGCCAGCTTCCTTTTTGCCCCAATGTTTCGCCAATTCAGCCATTTCAAATGATACATTTTAACATCTGGTAAATCAAAGCTTCCTAAGGTGGGCACATCTTCGTTATATTTCCTGGGTTTTTTCCTATCCCTCAAAAAGTATTTATTTAATTTGTCATATTGTTTAAAATACCGGTCTGAAATATTCATAGGTAACGTTGCAGAGATATAATTAAATTGTGGGACCACAGCCAATTTTAATTATGTTGATCTTTCCCCATAAAGAAAGTTGTATCTTTTCCAATTTTTCTAAATTGGTCTTAATCTTGACTAGTAGTGGCAAAATATATTGTAACCATCGCTTCCTCCAAATTTGTGCTCAATTTAATAGCCAAATATTTAATCTCAATAGGAACACATTTGAAATGAAATGGGGTAACAGTTCTCGAGTAACATATGGCATTGATTGGCATTGCTTTCAACTTATTCCAAATCAATTTTGTAGCTCGACATACTAGAATATGATTCATTTACAAGTAATCGTGATACAGACTGAAGACGATCAGAGACCAGCAGTGGAATATAATCTATATTCCTATATATATTCATTTGACGAGGAGTTGGTTAAAGTCTCCAGGAAGGACGATCTGCCCCTCCATATGTCTCAGTATAACGTTGACCTCGTGAAACAATGTGGGTCCTCCTTGTTGGAAGCATATATGTTGCATAACACTACCTTAATCCCATTTATAAGAGCCTCAATGCAGATAAGCCTGCCAAACTCATCAGAGCGTTGCTTCAACATTACAAAATGAAGTATTTTGCTTATCAGGATAATCACCCCGTTTTGTTTGGATAATGAGCTATGATACACTTCTGCAACCCCTAAATTTCAGTGCCTCTGTATCTGTTAAATGTGATTCCTGTATGAACACAATATTCGCCTGTTTTGATTTAACATATGTCAATCTTTTTCCTCGTCACTTGGTTACCACAACCATTTATGTTCCAAGAGATTATGTTTACATAACCATTAGCCATGTTTGTGCTGAGTACAGCCTGTGAGTGTGAAGTGTCCCATTTAACACACGTGACAACTCTACTGAACATCATTATATAACATGTCACAACATATGCTCCAGCTGTGTAAATCTTCTCCAGGATCGGTGTCCCGTCTACGGGACAGTTGTAAATTATATAGCGTAATGTGTCATGGACGCAGATTTTAGCAGATTTTTTTGTTGTTGGTACATATAAGTGTCTTATATCAGCTGAAAGCTTAAATTATTATTAATCTAACTGCATTGTCCAATTTACAGTAGCTATTACAGCAACAAAATGCCATGCTATTGTTTGTGGAGAGTGCAGATCAACAAAACACTTTTTTCACTGCGACATGTTTGATACATTCACATCTAAAGATGAAATATTTACTTACATTCTGAAATATTGCTCTGACTTGTCATCCTAATGGTCCCAGAGATAACATGTAGTGTCATTTTGTTAAATAAAATCATTTTTCATATCCTAAAACAGACCAAAGATTCTCGCTGGCTTGGAGCCGGGCGTGGAATGCGAGCCACCTAGTGGGACACCTTTGGTAAGCAGAACTGCCGCTACGGGATGAACTGAACGCCGGGTTAAGGCGCCCGATGCCGATGCTCATCAGACCCCAGAAAAGGTGTTGGTCAATATAGACAGCAGGTGGCCATAGAAGTCGGAATCCGCTAATGAGTGTGTAACAACTCACCTGCCGAATAAACTAGCCCTGAAAATGGATGGCGCTGGGGCGTCGGGCCCATACCCGGCCATCGCCGGCCATGGGAGCCTCCAGGGTTATGCCACGACGAGTAGGAAGGCTGCCGCTGTGAACACGGAAGCCTAGGGCGCGGGTGGAGCCGCCGCGGGTGCAGATCTTGGTGGTTGAGGTAAGGGAGGAGCCCTCTAGTAGGGACTCTCCAACCCCTCCCTGTATGACACATGTTAGAGGTGAGTTGAACTGTCTCTAGCAGGCTAGTGCGAGGTGGTAAGGGAGTGGTCCTCTAGTAGTTCCTCTCCATCCCCTCCTAGTATGACACCTTGTAGGGACATTTCAAACTATCTCTGGCATGTTAGTGCAGGGAGGTAACCCCTCCTTGTAGGTCACCTGTTCTCAGGTGTCGATACCGATGCAAACAAGCGTAGCCAACCAGAGAATGGTGGCTGAAACGCATCCCCGGCTCCAGCTGGAAGGGGGGGAACTAAGTTTTGGGAGACGGCTGATGGAGCTTCGGCAACATCAGTATGATCACAGAGCCTCTCTGGTGAAACATTTAAATGCACATCCCTCGCATAATTAGGTAACTCTAAACCGCGAAGGTTTGAATCGAACGCCAGCCTTGATGGGGCCCGTCAAGAGTGAGCATTAAAGGGAGCTGGCCGGTGCTTAGTGGTTAGGTAACATGTATCACTCACACCGGCGAAACCCACACATAGTGTTACAGTTCCACACAATGCAGAGGGTGCCACCATCTGACGCACGGTTGAATAATTCCAGTCTTCTGTCGCCCTCAGGTCTCTCACTATGACGGACAGAGTCAAGCAGTAGGAATCGGATGCCCTCCCCAGCGGGAGCACCCTAGATAGTCAGCGTCAGCCCTTTGGGCTCATTTCCAGGTAAGTAGTGCCTAGCAAAATAGGTTTTTTGGCGACTGATGGCCAGTTGGTAAGTCGGTAACAAGTCTACCCCGCCATGCGGATCAACTGAGGGTCAATTGGCTGAAGTTCAAAAGAGACGTAGCCCTGCTTTGCCGGTGCTCCTCATGTCAAAGTGAAGAAATTCAATGAAGCGCAGGTAAGGGTGGGAGTGAATCTGTTAAGGGCCCCCCCACCAAAAAATACAACTATGAACGTAACAGCTTCTCAATGAGTCAATTTTATTTTTTTATTTTATTTTACTAGGCAAGTCAGTTAAGAACAAATTCTTATTTTCAATGACGGCCTAGGAACAGTGGATTAACTGCCTGTTCAGGGGCAGAACAACAGATTTTGTACCTTGTCAGCTCGGGGATTTGAACTTGCAACCTTTCGGTTACTAGTCCAATGCTCTAACCACTAGGCTACCCTGCCACCCCAAACATCACAGAACTGTTTTTGATGCTGCAGAACCTGCAGTCTCAACTGAAAATTCCTTTTGGCCCGTGAGATGCTTGAAAGGCTAAATTAGCAACACTCCCCAGAGTGCCGCAAACACATAGGCTACCTTCATTTGTAAAGTAAACGGCATACAATTCAACTTGTATTTTACCTTGTCTCGTCTTCTTTATCTAGGCTAAACACCTTGCTCTTGCAAGAATCTCTCTGCCTCCACGTTGTCCTTGAAAATAATTTTGTTTCCCTTCCAAGTAAAGAGAAGGGTCGCTGGGAATGCCAGTGTCTGCCTGATGTTCTTCTCGTGTAGTTCTTTCTTTGCCGTTGCAAACTTCTTCCTCTTCGTTGCCAGTTCCTTGGACAGGTCTGGGAAAAAAGACAGCCGGCGGCCTTTCCACTGAACGACACCATTTTCTTTAGCCACTTTAAGTAACTTGTCCCAGGCTGTAGATCTTAGGAAGTGGATAACCGTTTTGGGGGGCCTATTCTCGTCAAATCCAAATCCTTCTCGGATGATTTTCAGCACACACGAAATTATTCCACAGCCAGCCTCACTCTCCTCTTTCAGATGAACCAATCTCACCGTATTTGTCCTATTTCTGTACTCAAGTTCTTCGACACGATTCCACAGTATGTCCAGCTTTTTCCTTGTGATTCTCATTACCCTTCTCCAGACGGGAGATAGCATCCTCCATTGTCGAAATCGGTCCCTCTGCTCCATCCATCCTCTCTTGCATCGCATCAACTTTTTCCTTTTTCCTTGTGATTCTCATTACCCTTCTCCAGACGGGAGATAGCATCCTCCACTGTCGAAATCGGTCCCTCTGCTCCATCCATCCTCTCTTGCATCGCATCAACTTTTTCCTTTTTCCTTGTGATTCTCATTACCCTTCTCCAGACGGGAGATAGCATCCTCCACTGTCGAAATCGGTCCCTCTGCTCCATCCATCCTCTCTTGTATCGCATTTTCCTTTAGCTTGGTAGTTGTTGTTTTTATTGTGGAGACGTCGGATGCAACATCCAACAAAATCGTGTTCATCTTTCTCATTTGCTCAAACAGTTCCTTCAGATTTACACATTTCTCTGGGTTTACGTGTTTCGTCATGTCTTGGTGGGGGGGGGATTGTTTGGTAGTCGATGTGGCCTTCTGTGAAAACCTCTTGTTGGGATTGAAGAAGTTTTTAGCTTGTGCCGAAATTCCAATAGCGTCACTTTAGCGAGATGTTTCAAAGTAAATGTTAATTATGTTTATATTAAACTGTACATCAAGTCAATATAGTAAGACAAAAATGAAAGTGTGTGCCGTTGAATTTCAGTATTTGCGTGCGGGTATTAGGAGTGCTCTAAAGTGCTGCTATATTTTTTGCCGATCCCACGTGACTCCCTCCGGGCTACAGCTTTTCATACTCATTCAGAAAAGGGAAAGGGGTGGGGGGACAGCCTCTATTTCTACTAATACTCTTAGCTGTAAGGACATTTCGTTTGGTGACTTTGGATCTTTTGCGCATCATGCTATACTGTTTAAATGTCAGCCACCAGTGCTGGCCATAACTCTTTATAGGCCACAAAACCACTGCCCCACTTTCTTTACTGACTTATCTCAACTATTGTCTATTGACCTTGAGAACTATGATGAAATCATTGTGTTGGGTGATTTCAATTTTATCCAACCTGTTACTGGGCCCACCTATAACCATGGCCATTCTCTGGACCTGGTTATTACCAAGGGGCTTTCTATTGACATATCCTTTATAGTTGATGTTGCTTTATCTGATCACCACTGTATATTGTTTTACTTCCTTGTTACCCATAGCACAGGGTAATACTGAACACATGATGCTATCTAACCTCTGAATTTGCTACAGATTTGATTTAGTGTATGAACAATACTCCACCACCTATTCTCCCTTCCACTTGTGATGATTTAGTTGGTAACTTTAATAGCAAATTAAGAGCAACCATTGATGCCATAGCTCCAGTAAAGTTGAAAAAGGCCACATCCAAATGAAGAGCACCTTGGATGAGAGGAAACTAATCAATTAAAGGGAAATTGCAGAAAGGCAGAGCGGAAATGGAGAAAGTCAAAGTTGCAGAAATGCCAGACGGGCACGTTTTTCTAACTTGATCACTAATAATCAGAATAATTCAAGAGTGCTCTTCTCGACCATTGATGGCCTGATAAATCCTATCCCCGGCACCTTCTTCAAAACAGTTTTTAATCCATATCTGAAGAAGTGCAAGCTATTGTTAATCGTTACCTGAAACTTTCCCAACTGCACTAAAACTGCTATGGTGAAATCCCTTAAAGAAAGGTCATCTAGATTCTTCAGCTCTTAGCAATTATCGGCCAATCTCCAACCTTCCATTTTTTTAGAAAAATTGACATTTGTTTTCAAACAGATGAATGATTTTTTAAATTGACAACTATATTTTAGAAAAATTCCAATCTGGTTTTCATGCCCACCACAGAGAATGCCTTAGTTAAAGTGGTAAATTATCTTAGAGCCAACACAGATGCCAAACAGCTCTCTGTCCTTTCACTCTTAGATTTACATGCTGCATTCTACACTGTGGACAGACTGGAGAGGTGGGTTGGCCTTCCGGTTCTAAATTGGTTTAGGACCTATTTAACCAGTCAAGGGTTTTTTGTCAGAGAAAATACATGTCACATGTGGCATTCCACAACGTTTGATTTTGGGTCCAGTACTGTTCCGTTTATACAGCGGAGTAGGAAGTTTACATACACCTTTGCCAAATACATTTAAACTCAGTTTTTCACAATTCCTGACATTTTATCAATGTAAAAATTCCCTGTCTTAGATCAGTTAGGATCGCCACTTTATTTTAAGAATGTGAAATGTCAGAATAATAGTAGAGATTGATTTATTTCAATCAATTAATCACATTTATTTATAAAGCCCTTTTTACATCAGCTGATGTCACAAAGTGCTGTATGGAAACCCAGTCTAAAACCCCAAACAGCAAGCAAAGCAGGTGTAGAAGCACGGTGGCTTGGAAAAACTCCCTAGAAAGGCCATGACCTAGGAAGAAACCTAGAGAGGAACTAGGCTATGAGGGGTGGCCAGTCCTCTTCTGGCTGTGCCGGGTGGAGATTATAACAGAACATGGTCAAGATGTTAAAATATTCGTAGAGACCAGCAGGGTCAAATAATAATAATCACAGTGGTTGTCAGGGTGCAACAGGTCAGCACCTCAGGAGTAAATGTCAGTTGGCTTTTCATAGCTGATTATTCAGAGTATCTCTACCGCTCCTGCTGTCTCTAGAGAGTTGAAAACAGCAAGTCTGGGACAGGTAGCACATCCAGTGAACAGGTCAGGGTTCCATAGCCGCAGGCAGAACAGTTAAAACTGGTGCAGCAGCACGGACAGGTGGACCTGGGACAGCAAGGTGTCATCAGGCCTGAGACATGGTCCGAGGGCTCAGGTCAGGAATTATTTCAGCTTGTATTTCTTTCATCACATTCCTAGTGGGTCAGAAGTTTACATACACTCAATTAGTATTTGGTAGCATTGCCTTTAAATTGTTTAACTTGGGTCAAACGGTTTGCATAGCCTTCCACAAGCTTCCCACAATAAGTTCAGCTCTGCTGACACATTTTCTATAGGATTGAGGTCAAGGCTTTGAGGATGGCCACTCCAATACCTTGACTTTGTTGTCCTTAAGCCATTTTGCCACAAATTTGGAAGTATGCTTGGGGTCATTGTTCATTTGGAAGACCCATTTGGGGACCAAGCTTGAACTTCCTGACTGATGTTGCTTCAATATATCCACATCATTTTCCTTGCTATCTATTTTGTGAAGTGCACCTCCTGCAGCAAAGCTCCCTCAGCAAAGCTCCTCCACAACATTTTTTATTTATTTATTTCACCTTTATTTAACCAGGTAGGCTAGTTGAGAACAAGTTCTCATTTACAACTGCAACCTGGCCAAGATAAAGCATAGCAGTGTGAACAGACAACAACACAGAGTTGCACATGGAGTAAACAATAAACAAGTCAATAACACAGTAGAAAAAAAGAGTCTATATACATTGTGTGCAAAAGGCATGAGGAGGTAGGCAATAAATAGGCCATAGGAGCGAATAATGACAATTTAGCAGATTAACACTGGAGTGATAAATGATCAGATGATCATGTGCAAGTAGAGATACTGGTGTGCAAAAGAGCAGAAAAGTAAATAAATAAAAACAGTATGGGGATGAGGTAGGTAAATTGGGTGGGCTTTTTACAGATGGACTATGTACAGCTGCAGCGATCGGTTAGTTGCTCAGATAGCAGATGTTTAAAGTTGGTGAGGGAAATAAAAGTCTCCAACTTCAGCGATTTTTGCAATTCGTTCCAGTCACAGGCAGCAGAGAACTGGAAGGAAAGGAGGCCAAATGAGGTGTTTGCTTTAGGGATGATCAGTGAGATACACCTGTTGGAGCGCGTGCTACGGGTGGGTGTTGCTATCGTGACCAGTGAACTGAGATAAGGCGGAGCTTTACCTGGCATGGACTTGTAGATTACCTGGAGCCAGTGGGTCTGGCGAAGAATATGTAGCGAGGGCCAGCCGACTAGAGCATACAGGTCACCGTGGTGGGTGGTATAAGGTGCTTTAGTAACAAAATGGATGGCACTGTGATAAACTGCATCTAGTTTGCTGAGTAGAGTATTGGAAGCTATTTTGTAGATGACATCGCCGAAGTCGAGGATCGGTAGGATAGTCAGTTTTACTAGGGTAAGTTTGGTGGCGTGACTGAAGGAGGCTTTGTTGCGAAATAGAAAGCCGACTCTAGATTTAATTTTGGATGGTTGATATGAGTCTGGAAGGAGAGTTTACAGTCTAGCCAGACACCTAGGTACTTATAGATGTCCACATATTCTAGGTCGGAACCATCCAGGGTGGTGATGCTAGTCGGGCGTGCGGGTGCAGGCAGCGAACGGTTGAAAATCATGCATTTGGTTTTACTAGCTTTTAAGAGCAGTTGGAGGCCACGAAAGGAGTGTTGTATGGCATTGAAGCTCGTTTGGAGGTTAGATAGCACAGTGTCCAAGGTAGGGCCAGAAGTATACAGAATGGTGTCGTCTGCGTAGAGGTGGATCACCCGCAGCAAGAGCAACATCATTGAGAAAAGAGTCGGCCCAAGAATTGAACCCTGTGGTACCCCCATAGAGACTGCCAGAGGACCGGACAACATGCCCTCCGATTTGACACACTGAACTCTGTCTACAAAGTAGTTGGTGAACCAGGCAAGGCAGTCATTAGAAAAACCGAGGCTACTGAGTCTGCCGATAAGAATATGGTGATTGACAGAGTCAAAAGCCTTGGCCAGGTCGATGAAGACGGCTGCACAGTACTGTCTTTTATCAATAGCGGTTATGATATCGTTTAGTACCTTGAGCGTGGCTGAGGTGCACCCGTGACCGGCTCGAAAAATCGGATTGCACAGCGGAGAAGGTACGGTGGGATTCGAGATGGTCAGTGATCTGTTTGTTAACTTGGCTTTCGAAGACCTTAGATAGGCAGGGCAGGATGGATATAGGTCTGTAACAGTTTGGGTCCAGGGTGTGTCCCCCTTTGCAGAGGGGGATGACCGCGGCAGCTTTCCAATCCTTGGGGATCTCCCTTTGACCCCCTGATTGACTCCTAATTGACTTGCCAAAACTATAGTTTGTAAACAAGAAATTTGTGGAGTGGTTGAAAAACAAGTTTTAATGACTCCAACCTACGTGTATGTAAACTTCTGACTTCAACTGTATATGTTAACTCTTGGCAGCATTATCAGAAAGCACAGCATTGACTTTCACTGCTACGCAGACGATATACAACTTTACATTTCTGTCACCAGAGGATTTTAGCTCCATCGATAAATTATTAGACTGAATTTGCGATGAATATACAGTGCCTTGCGAAAGTATTCGGCCCCCTTGAACTTTGCGACCTTTTGCCACATTTCAGGCTTCAAACATAAAGATATAAAACTGTATTTTTTTGTGAAGAATCAATAACAAGTGGGACACAATCATGAAGTGGAACGACATTTATTGGATATTTCAAACTTTTTTAACAAATCAAAAACTGAAAAATTGGGCGTGCAAAATTATTCAGCCCCCTTAAGTTAATACTTTGTAGCGCCACCTTTTGCTGCGATTACAGCTGTAAGTCGCTTGGGGTATGTCTATCAGTTTTGCACATCGAGAGACTGAAATTTTTTCCCATTCCTCCTTGCAAAACAGCTCGAGCTTAGTGAGGTTGGATGGAGAGCATTTGTGAACAGCAGTTTTCAGTTCTTTCCACAGATTCTCGATTGGATTCACGTCTGGACTTTGACTTGGCCATTCTAACACCTGGATATGTTTATTTTTGAACCATTCCATTGTAGATTTTGCTTTATGTTTTGGATCATTGTCTTGTTGGAAGACAAATCTCCGTCCTAGTCTCAGGTCTTTTGCAGACTCCATCAGGTTTTCTTCCAGAATGGTCCTGTATTTGGCTCCATCCATCTTCCCATCAATTTTAACCATCTTCCCTGTCCCTGCTGAAGAAAAGCAGGCCCAAACCATGATGCTGCCACCACCATGTTTGACAGTGGGGATGGTGTGTTCAGGGTGATGAGCTGTGTTGCTTTTACACCAAACATAACATTTTGCATTGTTGCCAAAAAGTTCAATGCTGGTTTCATCTGACCAGAGCACCTTCTTCCACATGTTTGGTGTGTCTCCCAGGTGGCTTGTGGCAAACTTTAAACAACACTTTTTATGGATATCTCCTCTTAAGGATAGGGCTGATTGCTGCCCCCTTTGGGGTGATTGGGTGCCCATAGTAAACAGAAAAAAAATCTGTCAAAAATTGCTAATATATGCATATAAAAATTATTATTGAATAGAAAACACTCTAAAGCTTCTAAAACCGTTTAAATTATGTCTCTATGTAAAGCAGAACTCTCAGGGCACTCATTCTCCCAAACTCTCTCTTGTCATCATAAAAGTTGGCCCAACTTTGACGTCATCGCCCCCACCCTTCCCAAGCACTTACAGTCCTGGGAACAGTTCCTATCTCTTCAGCGCGATGTCAGCTTTCAATGGGGCTTCTCATTGCGAGAATCGCGCGCTCACGAGGGTTTTGGCGGGCCGAAACCTTGCGGTCACGCGAGAAAACAGGCTACTCTCACGCGTGCTCTGTCTTTGTTCCAAGATTGATTAAACGACTCGTGTGTTTCTCTTCGTCCTGAGAATTGCTGTGAAGCTAGATAACATGCTAATGCTGTGTTCTGAACATAGTTTTACAAGTTTAGTCGACATATAATATGTAATTTCGACGTTTTGGTGCGCACCCACTTGACTTTTGGCTGCATTTCAACCGAAATGTGTCGTGTTTGATCACCGAAAGACACAGACTTCCAAACTAAAGCTGTTTTTGGTAAGTATAAACCCTTCCAGGTCTACTGATGGAAGAACAGCAAAGGTAAGGGAAGATTTATGTGTTTATTATGGGTTTCTGTGGACTCCAGTAGAGGAGCCAAAATGCTAATTCCTGAGCGCCGACTCATATTATAGCCTAGTGAACGAAATCTGTAACGTTAAAAATAAAAGTAACACAGCGATTGCATTTAGAAGAAGTGTATCTTTCTATACATATGTAGAACATGCATATTTAGTCTAAGTTTATGTTGTGTATTCCATGTTAGCTGACGGCATATGGCGGAGTTATCGTCATTTCTCCAGACATTTGAGTAGCATTTTTTTGAACATGCCGTCATTGTAAACAGATTTATGGATATATATAGCATATTATTGAAAAAAAAATGTACTGTGTAACATGTTATATTACTGTCATCTGATGAAGATTTCAAAAGGTTAGTGCAATTATTTTTATTTTAATCCTGCGTTTGGTGATTGCATATTTTGTGGAATTTGGCTATGGAAATTAGCTTGGTCTTCGGTGTGTCTTCGGTGGTGGTTTGACATAAATATGTGCTATGTTTTCGCCGTAAAACATTTTAGAAATCTGACTTGCTGGCTAGATAAACAAGTTGTTTATCTTTCATTTGAGCTATTGGACTTGTTAATGTGTGGAGGTTAAATATTTTTAAGAATATTTTTTGCGTTCCATGCGCCACATTCCAGCTGACGGTGGGAGGGCTGGTTCCCAATTGGGACTCAACATGCTTAACAGGTTAAGAAATGGCTTTCTTCTTGCCACTCTTCCATAAAGGCCAGATTTGTGCAATATACGACTGATTGTTGTCCTATGGACAGAGTCTCCCACCTCAGCTGTAGATCTCTGCAGTTCATCCAGAGTGATCATGGGCCTCTTGGCTGCATCTCTGATCAGTCTTCTCCTTGTATGAGCTGAAAGTTTAGAGGGACGGCCAGGTCTTGGTAGATTTGCAGTGGTCTGATACTCCTTCCATTTCAATATTATCGCTTGCACCGTGCTCCTTGGGATGTTTAAAGCTTGGGAAATCTTTTTGTATCGAAATCCGGCTTTAAACTTCTTCACAACAGTATCTCGGACCTGCCTGGTGTGTTCCTTGTTCTTCATGATGCTCTCTGCGCTTTTAACGGACCTCTGAGACTATCACAGTGCAGGTGCATTTATACGGAGACTTGATTACACACAGGTGGATTGTATTTATCATCATTAGTCATTTACGTCAACATTGGATCATTCAGAGATCCTCACTGAACTTCTGGAGAGAGTTTGCTGCACTGAAACTAAAGGTGCTGAATAATTTTGCACGCCCAATTTTTCAGTTTTTGATTTGTTAAAAAAGTTTGAAATATCCAATAAATGTCATTCCACTTCATGATTGTGTCCCACTTGTTGTTGATTCTTCACAAAAAAATACAGTTTTATATCTTTATGTTTGAAGCCTGAAATGTGGCAAAAGGTCGCAAAGTTCAAGGGGGCCAAATACTTTCGCAAGGCACTGTACTTAGATGGCTCACAACTTCCTCCAGCTAAATCAAGACACGACCGAGGTACTTATTGTTGCAGCCAAAGCACAAACAGAGAATCTAGCCGCACATTTTAATTCACGGGCAATAAAGATAAAACACCATGTAAAAAACGTCAGTATTTTTTAAAGATTCTGAACAACATTTTGAATCACACATTAGGAATGTGACCAAAATAGCTTTTTAGCACCTCGGGAACATTGCCACGGTGCGGCAGTTTCTATCTCAGGCTGAGCGACTCATCCATGCTTTTATTACAAGCAGGATTTTATTACAAGCAGGCTACTGTAGTGACTACTGTAGTGTTCTCCTGTTGGGTCTACCCAAGAAAGCCATTGGTCAACTGCAAAAAATACAGAATGCTGCCGCATAGTATTGTTTGAACCCTTTGACAAACACATGGGTGTGATCATTCTACAGTGGTCCCTGCAGCGTATGCTAAAACCGGTGTGATTTTAACACTTGTTTAGAACGTCTAGTTACTATTGATGCATAAGTCAGCATTTGAGCTGGACATTGTTTTTTTTTTCAGAAACATTTTGCACAAACAGTCTTTACGACGTTATGTCCTCAACGTGAGCTGTTTATTTTTGGATGCAATTTTCAGACATTCACAGAAGTAGCAACAGCCTAACACAATTCTCATCCAAACCGGAAAATGTAGGCTACATTCGTCATAGCGCTAACTGAGGAAATAGCTAAATATAACCTCTTGAGTTAGGTCACTAACTCTCGGGAGACAGAAACCATAGTATGAATTAGCTAATAGTAATTACTATTTGCAATTCATCAAATCACAGGTGAGCTCACCAGTGATCAAAATAATTGACTAAAACGCTATCTAAAAATGTTAAGTAATCCGATGATGGGTAGTTTGTGCACTCCCCCATGTTTGTTTTTCACGTCAGCCAAAGATAAGAGTTTACCAGATGAGTTGGGTCTGTTTACAGAATGCATGTTGAAGGGGGTGTGTCGTCTACCATCAATCACAATCGATCATTCACTTCCCGGAAGTTTACTCAAAAGATGAGTGAACTATCCCTTCATCTCGTTTTATTATAACATCTTTAGTCTGACAGACTTCATATGTGATTTGAAATTGTGAAAGTGAGGATAAGTCTCTTTTAGTGTAAGAGCTGTTTGAAAAGACCACAGTGAAATATCAACCTGTTTTGGTGGGTTGGAGTTTTGGTCTGCCTGGTGACATCACCAAGTGGTAAATTAGTTAATATACCAATAAGAAAGAGTTCCAAACTTCTCTGAAAATAACAGATCGTTTTCAGTATTCCCCTGCCCACTCAGAACACTCACAGACAGTCCGAGCAAAATTCTTGCTTGAGAAATTGCTCTTTGCTAAAAAGCTATTTTAGTTCAATTTTTACCATTTTAATTTAAAAACAATCACAGTAAGGTATTTAATTGTTATCCAGAAATGATTTTATACTGAGATTAAATCAGCTGCATTGGACCTTAAACGGTTTCTTTCCACAAGATAAGAAACATCACATGAGATATCCCTTCCACCATTTTGCAAGGGACAGAAATGAAGCTCAGATTACACAGACAAAATAAACCCATTGAGAATCTGATGCATTGGTATAAGCTCAGCAGTGGGTAGGTACATCAAACACCAGTCCATCAGCATAAACAGCAATCCTGTGATCAGTGAGGATATAGAGAATATCAGCAATATGAAAGAGACAAGACATGAAAGAGAAGTCACCACAGCCCACATCTCTTACATCATCATCCCTCGCCGAGGGAGAGACAGAGTGTTAACACAAATCCCTGGTGGGGAGGGAAACGAGGCTTAGTAAGCAAAGGAAAAAAAGATGAACAGATTAATAAAACAAAAGGTCAGCAGATTTGACAAAGGGCCATGACTTCTGTGTTGATGTTCTGAGCGCAGACATGCATACTGTACATACACAAATGTGCATGCAACCGGGCACAATTTATAACCATTCAAAATCCTGTTTTCTTAAACCTTAACCATAACCCTAACCTTAACCCAAAAACCTCAACTTAACCCTAAAACTAACTCCTAATTTGAACCCTAACACTAATTCTACCTCAACCCTAAACCCCCTAGAAAAGGCATTTGACCTTGTGGGAACGAGCAAAATGTCACTCGTTGGTCAAATGTTGTTTGTTTACTATTCTTGTGGGACTTCTGGTCCCCACAAGTATAGTTAAACACATCCACACAGACACACGCACACACCCACGCACACTGACAAAAGTAGGCTTAGGGGTGTCCCTCTCCATCTATAGGGTGAGAGAAACAGGAGTGACAACCACTTGTTGTTGTCACAACAACCGCACGGCTCCCCATCCTAGACCCTGTCATCCCCAGTAACAGCCTCTTGGTGGGGGACTTAATGGGCTGCATGTCACCACAGGGACGGTTGCTATGCGACCTGAGTTTAGGGGTGCAGGCTGTGGAAGTTTGATGTGTGTAGACCCTGTGAGTGTAGACCATGTGGCTGAACAGGAGAGGTACATAGCTAGGGCTTTAGAACAGGAGTACACAGCTCAAGATTTAAGGCCTGCAGTGTTGCGGTGATTTCTACAATGGTAACCAGATATGTGGCCTCACTCTCCTATCAGTGATGTACAGTAAATCAGTTAAGTGCCTGAGAGAAGGGAAAATGGCAGTACGATGATCTTGGAAAGACCTGATTTTTGCACCCACTTTACTAAACAATACAACGGCCCACCTAGGATTTAGAGAGGGAGCATTTGGTCTCCCGTGGAGCAGAAAGCAAGGACACACAGGATATCCTGCTGTGCATTCAGTCTGAAGGAAATGTTAAACACAAAGATATCTTTACACAGGATACAAGAACGTCTGTATTTTTGAGGGGGAAATGAATGAATAATTTGATCAGAATAAAAGCTTCCTGATTATCAGTCAAAGACTTTGTAATGAAAGCAGAGAACAAACAAGGTGCCCTCGTCCTGAATCAAGGCAGAGACACTTTTTTCAAAATGTGAAAAATTATAATAATATCAATCAGTCTGAAAGCCCACCTTCTGAATGGCCCTGAGAAGGTCAAGAGACCGTCTGGTGATCTTCATGTGTATCCCAACTCTTAGTAACAAAGAGAAAATGCTGCCAAGAGTGAAAAAGGACATATAAACACATTTTCTTATCAATGTATTAAACTGTTGACATGTTGATATACAAGTATTTTTCAGATTGTATCTTCTGATTTTCCTATGTCATAATAGAGGTATAATGGTGGATATTTCTGAACGTAAAATGTATGGATATTACCGTGGCCGTGTTTGTACTCTAAAGTTGACATAGTTTTTATTTACTCAAAACACATTTTTAACATTCTGTGACCAGTTATGAGGAAATCTCTGGTTTCTCTTTTAATATGAGCATTAATGTGTCTTGTTCTCTGAATCATCGGGGCGCTCCCGTGTCACTCTGTCCAGTCATTAGAGCCCACCTTCTGTGAGTCTCCCTATAAATAAGAGGACTTACTATCCAGACTATCGGATCAGGTTCGGCAAGGGACTTTCCCCATCTCCTTGGAAACCCAAAACACTGATCGAGGCAGCTTTATCCAACTCACAAGAAGCACCTGAGAGGAACTTTGTCGAACAACACACTCTGCTCACTCACAACGAACCGTTGAGTTCTATCTCTCCCTAAGGGGACCTGAAAATTCCACTGCACCCTAGGGACTTAAAAAACTTTACCTCTTTGGACTGAACAGAGTTGAGAACAACGAGCACCCCTATGAGCTCCGACGAGGGAAGAAACGTCTTCGGCTGTGAGCTCCAACGCCAGGACCACTGACCTTTTCTGTGCTTAATCTCCGTCATAACGGAAATTCAAATGAACCAGATGACGTTCAAGTTAACATACACGTAAATACATAACATTTCCTTTCGGGTGACTCTGTGTCTGTGTGAAAGTTGTGTCAATAACTGATTAGTGTTGCTGTTAGTCTAGGTTACATCTCAATAACCAATATTGTCCTGGCACTGTCCACAGCGGGCATTATTAACCGGGCCAGTATACCTCTGGATAGGGAGCCTATAGTTTCCCGGAGGTGAAACTTTACCGATGTAGCCTTTACTGATGTGGCCTCTCACTTCTGTCTTCATGAATAAGAATTTCCAATTCTCCAAAGTGCTGTTAAAGTGTTGTCATATTGAAGCGTAGCCTTTCACCCGTCAATGATTGTACTTGCATTCCATTTGTATCTTGTGTCTATCAAGCCAATTGTACCTACCTCATTTTCAATCTATCTTAGTATAGTAATAAAACGTTGAAGTAAATCCGTTGTTGTAAATCCTTAACGAGCGATTGGATTCTTGGAAGTCTGAGAGCACGGCAACCATTCAGAATGATTCATCTGGATTAGATAACCAGATTCATTAGAGAAAATGGATCAAAATGAATTATTCCAGTAATGAATCCGTAAATAATCTTGAACATCCATAGACACAACAAGGGAGATCTATGCACATAGTTATAGGGGAATATAATCTAACTTAGTCTCCCATTGACGTCAATGCGTAACTTAGTGAAAAACCGAGAGGATTGTTCCCTGAAGTTCCCTTAAGTTATATTATTACAGTCATGTTCAATATGAATGGAAAGAGATTTAGAGTGTAGAGTGAAGGTAAGCTGGTCATAATTTGTGTTGTTTTGCACAGTGACACCTCCAGGGTGTCTCGCTCTTGCTCTCGCTCTGTCTCCGTCTCTCCTTCGCCTTCTTGCAGGTTGTTGAATGCAACTTCTCTGGGGCCTGAGCTCCTCTGTGGTTGGTCCATCCCTCTCCACGAGGAGGGAACTTTCTGATTATACATTTAAGGAGAGGTGAGAAACTTAGTCATCTGCATGTCTCTCTATCGAAAAACCATTCAGGTTGTTAAGACTGCAGCTAGGGCGAGAGAGAGCGTGATGAGAGACAGATGGAGATGGGGGGGAATAGTGGAATTCATGGGCATTAAAATTGCTTCCTAATTGATAAATATTTGTATTCACCTCCACCTCTGTTGAAAGAGTGATTTACTGACGGCTTTTGGCACCATATTTCTCTCTATTTTTCTTTCACAGTGGAGATGCTGATTCTCACCTGTCTGGCATCTCAAGCACTGCACCGACCATTCTGATTGGAAGGGGAAATATGATTCATTGTGTAACCTTGATTCATGATGATTTAGATTGAAAATGTCCCGCATAGCCTACTAGTGTGAAGTAAATCTCTCCCTTCCTATTGCTTCCCCTCTCCCTCTCTCTTCTTTTCTTCCTTTCTTCCCATCTCCCTCTCCTCTTCCTTCCATTGTATCTGTGAGAAGGAGCAGCTACCGGGAAATCAGTAAGGCCTATTACTGTAAAGTGCTACTTTCATTGCCCCTATCATTTTCTGTCAAAGATAACTGAAGGAAAATGTTGGGGCAACCTCAGTGTGTGTGTGTGTGTGTGTGTGTGTGTGTGTGTGTGTGTGTGTGTGTGTGTGTGCATTGAAAACGCAACCAGCGATCAGAGTTTACCCACCATTTTTTTTTTACCACTACATTACTGATTGAATTATACTGAAACACATTCTTGTATTAGTTTGTCTATTTTAAATAAACACCGTTTGATTCATATGTATCAAGTCTGGTAATGCCTTTGCCATTCTGTTGCTAATAAGTTTATTTATTATAGTATTGTCGCAATTAATTAAACTTATAGGTCGGTTATCTTCAGGGGACTCTCCAGATTTTCCTGATTTTAATATAACTGGGACAACTAACTGTTTGATAAAAGGAACTAGGAAATGTGGGTGAAATGTGTGTTGTAATTTGAGTAAACAACTTCCTTGTCCCAAAATGTTGAACACAATTATATGTGAAAGTCATAACTGTCCATGTTAGATTGATTGAGGATTTTCATGGAGCAATTTTACAGTAAAACTACCTCTTCCACATTGTTCCAGTAGAAAGGGAAGAGGTAAGAGGCAAATGCAGTACGCCTCCATTACCTGCCACAACAACAGTTCTCCTCGAGGGTTATTGTAACGTAATGGTTGAACGCGCTGCCTCTCAGGGCTATTACACACATACTGTAGAGAGAAAGGCCAACAATGTAATATAAAGTCATTATGACTGATACGCTGAGACCTGCAACTGATGGTGTGTGAAGACTATGACTGCAGAGAGAAGAAAGGAAGGAGGGGGGGGGTTGAGAGTTTTCACGTTGGTTATATGTCTGGACTAATCATGCGTGCCCTCCGTGGTTGAATGATCCTGTGCTATTGTGGTAACCTAACTCTATAGAGCTACTAAATAGATTACCCCACCTTCTGCTTAATGAGGGGAAGGACCTCAACCTTAAATAACGGTGTGTTCAGGTAAGTGCCAGAATAATGGAAACAGTTGAGTAAATGAGGGAGACAAAGGATATTGAAAGCAAGTGCTTCCACACAGGTGTGATTCCTGAATGAATTAAGCAATTAACATCCCATCACGCTTAGGGTCATGTATAAAAATGCTGGTCAGGCCATTATTTTGGCTATCATAGCTTATGCCCACATAGGTTTGATGAGCATGAAAATGATGTAAACCGTATGTCATGGCCGACTCAGTCACCAGACCTCAACCCAATTGAACACTTATGAGAGATTCTGGAGCAGCGTCGGAGACAGCGTTTTGCACCAACATCAACAAAACACCAAATTATGTGATTTCTCATGGAAGAATGGCGTCTCATCCCTCCAAGAGTTCCTGACACGTGTAGAATCTATGCCGTGATTCATTGAAGCGTTTCTGGCTCGTGGTGGCCCGATTACATATTAAAACGGTATGTTGGTGTTTCCTTTATTTTGTCCCTTACCTGTAGTTTTCCCAGGTCACCAGATGAGGCCATTTTGAGAGTGCAAGAGGTTGAATGATTTTTGTCTCAGATATCTGAAAACAAGACCGCACTGCGTCCCCCTGCAGATCGCTTCCAGCGCGCCGCCCGCGCCCCTCACCACGACACCTGCAGGTAGCGATGTGGAAATACAGAGGAAAGAAAAAGCACAGCAAACCGCACAGAATACCAAAGAGGAGAAAGCATGTACATTCCAAGAAATGATCGGCTGTTGAAACTACACACAACTCAAAGACCACATGGAAACTGGAGATGTCTTTACAATCACTGGTTAAAGGACAACCTGCACGACGCAGTCAGCCACATTTTGAAATGTTGCATTTTGATACGGGGCTCACCCAAACAGAAAGATAAATGCAAAACTGTTTTGTCAATCACTCATATTGATTATTAAGTTGAAATCAATTGCGGGAGATGAGGTTGCACATCCTGTTACATCTAACACAGCAACAAACAAAAAAACGTGGAATCTGGAAATACTGTCTACATAGTGCAAGTGAACAGCAAACCTGGATTTAAAAAAGAAATACAAATATAATAACACATTTTAAAAAATAAAGCAACACCTCTTGGCACAGTACCTCTCCCCCATGTGACCTACAATCTTAGATAAAAGGGTTCCAAAAGCATTCTTCGACTGTCCCCATAGGCAAACTGTTTTTGGTTCCAGGTAGAACCTTTACTGGTTCCAGGTTGAACTATTCTGTTTAAAGGGTTCTACATTGTACTGAAAAGGGTTTTACCTGGAACCAAAAAGGCTTCTTCAAAGGGTTCTCCTACGGGGACAGCCGAAGAACCCTTTTAGGTTCTCGATAGCACCTTTTCTTCTAAGAGTGTAGTTGTGTGTAGGGACTGACGTGTATGTGTAACTGAAAGATGCACACTACATGCTCATGTTGTTTAATGTATGTCATTTGTAAAAGTCTTTTGTCTATGATTTATTTTTGGTTATGTGTCAGACCCCAGTAAAATGATCTGTCGGAATTGGCGTCGGCTAATCAGGATCCTAATAAAATCAACAACCAACAAATCACTGGGAAAGGGGGATACCTAGTCAGTTGAAATGTGGCTTCAGCATTCAACCCAACCCCTCTGAATCAGAGAGGTGCAAGGGGCTGCCTTAATCGACGGCACCGGGGAAGACTGGGTTAATTGCCTTGCTCAGGAGCAGAATGACAGATTTTGACCTTGTCAGCTCAGGTTTTCGATTCAGCAACCTTTCGGTTAGTGGCCCAGCGATTTAACCACTAGGCTACCGGCCACTGGCTAGAGGACTTTTGTAAAAGGCAGCTAACTACATTTTGAAGTGTCACATTTTCATTCAATGCGGTACAAATAACACAACTCTTTTATTGTTAAATACTTCCATTGATTTCACGCTGAAATCAAAAGAACAGGGGGCAAACGTTTGGAGTGTAACACTGTTTAAACTAACACTATTCAAAGGCCACGTGGAAACTTGGAATAACTTATACATGGTTGGTTAGATGAGAACTTGGTTTATATCTATATTTTGGAATGTTGGATGTTGAGTTCGGGAGGCTGCAATCACTGAAAAGGGAACAAACCACTTTTTATGTTCGTTAACTCGGTCCTGGGGACCCCAATAAGTCCACATTTAGGTTTTTGCCCTAGCACTGTACAGCTGATTCAAATAATCAAAGCTTGATGATGAGTTGATTATTTGAATCATCTGTGTAGTGTTAGGGCAAAAACCTAAATGTGCACCCCTTGGGGTCCACACATCACCCCAGGTTACATCACCCCAGGATTACCCTCCCAAGACACAGTGCGCGCTGGATCAAATGCAGGCAGTGGATGACTAGAGGCGGAGAAACACAGACAGAGGGCGTGTCCGAAATCTGGCTTGCGTACTACTTACTTAAACGGCATACTGTGTACTAATCGTACCACGTACAATTTAGCACGTACTGTTTAGTAAAAAAGTAGTATGTAGTATGCCAAGGCCGCAACGTACTCCTTTTGGTGCTTTCAATTCAACTGGGAACTCGGAAACAAAATCACCTCAGACTGGGACATCAGTGATTTTTTTTCAGAGTTCCCTGTTGTCTGAGTTCCCATCAGTTATGGCTCACCTGTAGCCCCACCCAGTGACCTTTCACTACAGCGAAGTTCTGGAGTGTTGTTGTTTTGGGCTAACGTTAGCTAGCTAAGTGGCTAGCATTTGGAACGATGTAATAGTTGGAGTAAAATGTTGTTAGCTGTAAGTATAAGCATTAATCAATTGTCACCTGAAGCTTGAAGGAATGGGTGATGCAGTTGAGGAATGCAGTGCTGAGGCAGAGGGCTCATATTGAGGACGACTGGCCAGCTACTACTCTGAACTGTCTGTGGTGAGCTTTCTGGCACACAGAGAGGCTGGGGCATCACCCAAGTGGGTGCCAGACATTGTGAAGAAGTACAGTGGCTACATGACTCAGGCTGGTTCCCAGAGTAGCTAGCCCTCTAGATCTTCACCAGACTTCATCTTCATCGCGTCATCGAACATCTCGTTGACCACCTTCCTCTGATCAAGCCATGAACCTCTCCATCTTTGGAGGATGCATGCACTCAGACTTGGTCTCTATTGGTTGACTTAGCCAACTATAGCTACAGTGCCTTGCGAAAGTATTCAGCCCCCTTGAACTTTGCGACCTTTTGCCACATTTCAAGCTTCAAACATAAAGATATAAAACTGTATTTTTTTGTGAAGAATCAACAACAAGTGGGACACAATCATGAAGTGGAACGACATTTATTGGATATTTCAAACTTTTTTAACAAATCAAAAACTGAAAAATTGGGCGTGCAAAATTATTCAGCCCCCTTAAGTTAATACTTTGTAGCGCCACCTTTTGCTGCGATTACAGCTGTAAGTCGCTTGGGGTATGTCTCTATCAGTTTTGCACATCGAGAGACTGAAATTTTTTCCCATTCCTCCTTGCAAAACAGCTCGAGCTCAGTGAGGTTGGATGGAGAGCATTTGTGAACAGCAGTTTTCAGTTCTTTCCACAGATTCTCGATTGGATTCAGGTCTGGACTTTGACTTGGCCATTCTAACACCTGGATATGTTTATTTTTGAACCATTCCATTGTAGATTTTGCTTTATGTTTTGGATCATTGTCTTGTTGGAAGACAAATCTCCGTCCCAGTCTCAGGTCTTTTGCAGACTCCATCAGGTTTTCTTCCAGAATGGTCCTGTATTTGGCTCCATCCATCTTCCCATCAATTTGAACCATCTTCCCTGTCCCTGCTGAAGAAAAGCAGGCCCAAACCAAGATGCTGCCACTACCATGTTTGACAGTGGGGATGGTGTATTCAGGGTGATGAGCTGTGTTGCTTTTACGCCAAACATAACGTTTTGCATTGTTGCCAAAAAGTTCAATTTTGGTTTCATCTGACCAGAGCCCCTTCTTCCACATGTTTGGTGTGTCTCCCAGGTGGCTTGTGGCAAACTTTAAACGGCACTTTTTATGGATATCTTTAAGAAATGGCTTTCTTCTTGCCACTCTTCCATAAAGGCCAGATTTGCGCAATATACGACTGATTGTTGTCCTATGGACAGAGTCTCCCACCTCAGCTGCAGATCTCTGCAGTTCATCCAGAGTGATCATGGGCCTCTTGGCTGCATCTCTGATCAGTCTTCTCCTTGTATGAGCTGAAAGTTTAGAGGGATGGCCAGGTCTTGGTAGATTTGCAGTGGTCTGATACTCCTTCCATTTCAATATTATCGCTTGCACAGTGCTCCTTGGGATGTTTAAAGCTTGGGAAATCTTTTTGTATCCAAATCCGGCTTTAAACTTCTTCACAACAGTATCTCGGACCTGCCTGGTGTGTTCCTTGTTCTTCATGATGCTCTCTGCGCTTTTAACGGACCTCTGAGACTATCACAGTGCAGGTGCATTTATACGGAGACTTGATTACACACAGGTGGATTGTATTTATCATCATTAGTCATTTAGGTCAACATTGGATCATTCAGAGATCCTCACTGAACTTCTGGAGAGAGTTTGCTGCACTGAAAGTAAAGGGGCTGAATAATTTTGCACGCCCAATTTTTCAGTTTTTGATTTGTTAAAAAAGTTTGAAATATCCAATTAATGTCGTTCCACTTCATGATTGTGTCCCACTTGTTGTTGATTCTTCACAAAAAAATACAGTTTTATATCTTTATGTTTGAAGCCTGAAATGTGGCAAAAGGTCGCAAAGTTCAAGGGGGCCGAATACTTTCGCAAGGCACTGTAGGCTACTCATTTGATGTGATTTGAGTTTTTGAAAAAGCGCTATATAAATTATTATTATTATTATACCAAAGATGGTTTATGTAGTTTAGGAGAGCAAAATGCTCTGATTAAGGCCAGGAGGCCAACACGTAAGCTTCAAGAAAAAAAGTGATGCTAGCAATAGCAGTATGCAGGTTTCTTTTTTCTTTCAACGTATCTAATTGTTACCATGTACCGGCAACAAGATAGCTCAGATGTGAGAGTTCATTTTTTCATGTTGAAAGTAAAACATTCCAACAGTAAATGTAGTGATATATTTGTCATATTATTATTACAAACAAACACTTTTCAATGAGCACAGAAATCGAATGAGTCTAAAAAAAGGACTTCACCAAAAACAGTACAAAATGAATAAATGAACGCGATAAATAAAACACATAAAACTATTTCTTAACATGGCCTCTAAAATGGCCATAAGGCGTGCCTCCATGGCAATCACCTCCTTCTCCTGCTATTTCTCCAGCGTCCACATCTGGAAGGGAGCCCACATCTGCACCTAGGGAGGATGAGGAGATGATAACCGTTGGGGTGATTGAGTGGCAGCCTCCCATCACCGCATACTACTTCCATGGTGCGGCTGTGGCCTCCCCTCCTGACTCCGGAGTGGGGAGCTTTCAACTCGTGAAAAATATGGAAAGGATAGCTTTCAGCGTCAAACATCTACATGAAAAGCCCTGTAAAAGGTATTATGATAATTGCAATACATTTTTCTGGAATACTTGCAACTCTCTGACATGTTTTATATGACATGGCAGATAGCCTAGCGGTTAAGAGGGTTGGGCCAGTAACCCAAAGGTCACTAATTGAAATCCCCAAGCCGACAGAGTGAACCATCTGTATAATGGGCCCTTGAACCAGGCACGTAATCCTAATTGCTCCTGTAAGTCACTCTGGATAAGAGAGTTGACCTAAATGTATGTCTTCACACTTACATGAATATGCCAGTGAAGCATAGGAAATAGATGGGGAAAGTGTGGTTGCTTTCAGAGAAAATGGGAACTTTATTATCCAAGCAGAGCAACAAAAGGTCAAGGTGACATGACGTAGCTTACCATGTGTTTTCGCTTATGGTTTTCCCACTGCTGCCCCTCCAGCTCACACTCCTTGACGTAGATCCAGAAAAGACAGAAGACGAAGCACATTATTTACAAAAACATCAGCAAAGTAGAGTTGTGTGAACTCTCCGTAGATACAGTGCCTTGCGAAAGTATTCGGCCCCCTTGAACTTTGCGACCTTTTGCCACATTTCAGGCTTCAAACATAAAGATATAAAACTGTATTTTTTTGTGAAGAATCAACAACAAGTGGGACACAATCATGAAGTGGAACGACATTAATTGGATATTTCAAACTTTTTTAACAAATCAAAAACTGAAAAATTGGGCGTGCAAAATTATTCAGCCCCTTTACTTTCAGTGCAGCAAACTCTCTCCAGAAGTTCAGTGAGGATCTCTGAATGATCCAATGTTGACCTAAATGACTAATGATGATAAATACAATCCACCTGTGTGTAATCAAGTCTCCGTATAAATGCACCTGCACTGTGATAGTCTCAGAGGTCCGTTAAAAGCGCAGAGAGCATCATGAAGAACAAGGAACACACCAGGCAGGTCCGAGATACTGTTGTGAAGAAGTTTAAAGCCGGATTTGGATACAAAAAGATTTCCCAAGCTTTAAACATCCCAAGGAGCACTGTGCAAGCGATAATATTGAAATGGAAGGAGTATCAGACCACTGCAAATCTACCAAGACCTGGCCGTCCCTCTAAACTTTCAGCTCATACAAGGAGAAGACTGATCAGAGATGCAGCCAAGAGGCCCATGATCACTCTGGATGAACTGCAGAGATCTGCAGCTGAGGTGGGAGACTCTGTCCATAGGACAACAATCAGTCGTATATTGCGCAAATCTGGCCTTTATGGAAGAGTGGCAAGAAGAAAGCCATTTCTTAAAGATATCCATAAAAAGTGTTGTTTAAAGTTTGCCACAAGCCACCTGGGAGACACACCAAACATGTGGAAGAAGGGGCTCTGGTCAGATGAAACCAAAATTGAACTTTTTGGCAACAATGCAAAACGTTATGTTTGGCGTAAAAGCAACACAGCTCATCACCCTGAATGCACCATCCCCACTGTCAAACATGGTAGTGGCAGCATCTTGGTTTGGGCCTGCTTTTCTTCAGCAGGGACAGGGAAGATGGTTCAAATTGATGGGAAGATGGATGGAGCCAAATACAGGACCATTCTGGAAGAAAACCTGATGGAGTCTGCAAAAGACCTGAGACTGGGACGGAGATTTGTCTTCCAACAAGACAATGATCCAAAACATAAAGCAAAATCTACAATGGAATGGTTCAAAAATAAACATATCCAGGTGTTAGAATGGCCAAGTCAAAGTCCAGACCTGAATCCAATCGAGAATCTGTGGAAAGAACTGAAAACTGCTGTTCACAAATGCTCTCCATCCAACCTCACTGAGCTCGAGCTGTTTTGCAAGGAGGAATGGGAAAAAATTTCAGTCTCTCGATGTGCAAAACTGATAGAGACATACCCCAAGCGACTTACAGCTGTAATCGCAGCAAAAGGTGGCGCTACAAAGTATTAACTTAAGGGGGCTGAATAATTTTGCACGCCCAATTTTTCAGTTTTTGATTTGTTAAAAAAGTTTGAAATATCCAATAAATGTCGTTCCACTTCATGATTGTGTCCCACTTGTTGTTGATTCTTCACAAAAAAATACAGTTTTATATCTTTATGTTTGAAGCTTGAAATGTGGCAAAAGGTCGCAAAGTTCAAGGGGGCTGAATACTTTCGCAAGGCACTGTAACTAGACTGCCACATACTTGAGAGCCAAGGTGAAACAGTAATGAGTGCAGTTTACTGTTACTTTCGTTACAACAGGTTAGGTGCAAGGAAACTAGCTAGCTAGACCCATTCAGGCTGTAACCATTCAGGTAGAAACAAATGTTGCATAGCCTGAACATTTACAATCAGCTCAACACAGATCAAGTGAAGTGACAAATCAGGAGCACTAGAATAAAAGAGAAGTGTTAGGTCCAGAAAATAGGAATGCAGGCTACCACGTTACTAACGCTAGCTATAGCTAGTGGCAGTGCATCGTGCAATGGCAAGAGAGCTATGGCCACATGATTTACTCAAAATCTGTTTTGAGGCATTTCTAAACTGAATTAAATGCCTGGTATTGTCATTCGACCCTGCAAAAGTTTGGGCACATGCCCTGGTATTTACAAGTAGCTAGCTAACTAGGCCAATGCATTGTGCCTGTGAAATTCCAGAAAAGTGTGCAGTGAATTCTACTAGATGAAAAGACAAAATGAGCATAATATCGTAGCATTTAAAGCGTTCTTGATTTTTTTTTTGAAAATTCACATACTATAAAACGTTCTGTTTTCGCATACTGAGAATGTGTAATGCGCAATTGCGTTGTCTATGTTATTCATTGGTTTTGGTAGAGCATTCCCATATCTAATTGATCAACTGTTGTCAAAGCCGAAATGAGTATGTCATCTGGGCATTTAAAGTATACGAGAAGATTCGAAATGTCACATACTATAGAACTTACATTTTTCACATACTCAAATGGCCTACTATTTAGGACACAAGCATGGGTATTTGGACACGGCCAGACACCTCCACAAGATTAAGGCAGAGGTGCAAGAGCTCCGATAGATGAGAGTTAGCTGTAATATTTGTTGCCTCTCCTGTAGCTGATAATCTGGGAAGCGCCGTTAACACAGCTAACAGCTAAGAATCTATGCCATGAATATGCTTCAGGAAACAGTGACTGGCACACACTATACATTATCAATGAATCATTACATATTTAGTGATCACAGAAAAAAAATGTCAATATTCGAAATACAGAATAAGATTGTTTCCTACTTTTGCAAGGGCTGTACATGCACCTGGACTGGCTCCCTTTCCACTGTCCCTACTATTGGACATACACTACCGGTCAAAAGTTTGAGAACAAATACTCATTCAAGGGTTTTTCTTTATTTTCTACTATTTTCTACATTGTAGAGTAATAGTAAAGACATCAACTGATCGGCTCAAACCCATTAAGAAGGAAATAATTTCCACAAATTAACTTTTAAGACCTGTTAATTGAAATGTATTCCAGGTGACTACCTCATGAAGCTGGTTGAGAGAATGCCAAGAGTGTGCAAAGCTGTCATTAAGGCAAAGGGTGGCTATTTGAAGAATCTCAAATATAAAATATATAAACCACTTTTTTGGTTACTACATGATTCCATATGTGTTATTGCATAGTTTTGACGTCTTCACTATTATTCTACAATGTAGAAAATAGTACAAATAAAGAAAAACACTTGAATGAGTAGATGTTCTAAAACTTTTGACTGGTAATGTAAGTTTAGCACAGGTAAAGGATGCATCAACTGGTATGAATGAAACCAGAGTGTCACGTTCTGACCATAGTTCCTTTGTGATGTCTTTGTTTTAGTATGGTCAGGGCGTGAGTTGGGTGGGCGGTCTATGTTCTTTTTTCTATGAGTTGGTATTTCTGTGTTTGGCCTGGTATGGTTATCAATCAGAGGCAGCTGTCAATCGTTGTCCCTGATTGAGAACCATACTTAGGCAACCTGTTTTCGCCCTTGACTTGTGGGTGATTACACTTTCTGTTTAGTGTGGTTTGCACCTGACGGAGCTGTTTCGGTTGTGCTTTTTTTGTTTGATGTTGTTCAGTTTAAATAAATAACATGAACACGTACCATGCTGCGCTTTGGCCCTCACCTTCTTCCACCGACGACCGTTACACAGAGAACTTTTACCAGGACAAGACGAGTTAAAGACTGGGCTGAGTCCCGCCATGTCCTGGACGATTCCCTTGATTACCCTAAATACAACACTGGATACACGCTACGACACGCAACATGTTAGAGTGTGGTAGAGATGGAGGAAGGGGAGGAATAAAGTGGACTGTATGCTTCCTAGTCGAAACAGTTTGCCCATATATTATGTGACATTTTGTGACGTTTTTGTTCGTTTTGGTGTTTGGCAACATTCGGCAGGTTTTTTTTCTGCTGTTAACGTACACAACCTTTTTTCTTGAGGCAAGTCGAAGTTCGGTAGCCGAAGTCTAAGCCCCTACATCAGTGATTGGTCAAGTTTAGGGATTCTCAGTGGTGGGCCAGCAAGGCCTTCTCTGCTGGCCTAAACTTCATCAGAATATTAAAAAAATATATATATATTTTCCCACAAATATGTATTAAATTATACCCCAGAGTAAGAGTTATACTCTTCATTTCATAGCTTTCCTCTTGGTTGCACTGCTTCCAGCCCCAGGTTGAGATTTGGATGGCTGGTCTTTATGTTAGATCTTTTATCCAATCATATTCAGCCATCATGTGTTGCCAGGGGTCTAAAATCTGCCCTCGGGCCTCCAGAATCAACAGTGCGGGCGCTTGTAGCTTAAAGTGAATGGAAATGAAAATTTAGTGTCAACCAATCAGCTTTAGAGTTGGCTATTGTACGCCTGCTGGCTGGCTCCAGTGTTACACAGGAGCCATCTAGCAGGCGTAGTGCGTGCACGCCTTTTGATTGGTTTACCAATATTGAGAGGCAGGTCTATGCAGAACCTCAGAACTAGGAAACTGAATTTGATAAACAAATTAATTAGCGTACTACTAAGCTGTTTTTTCAACCCACAATGGCGGAAGGAGGAGAAGATATCGATTTGGTCGAGGATATAATTATAACGCCATTCTCAAGACGAACTTTTCAAGAAAAGTTAGACATTGTAAGGAGAGGTCGCCCGACGCCGACGCTACAAAGCCTGTCACAGGCGGGAAAGGGGTACGTTCGCCACTTTCAAAGTTCCAACTACTAGCGCTATCAATGGCTCACAGGCTCCGAGAAGCACTGCAAACTGTACTGCTGGGAATTACAATTATTTGCAAGTGATCGATTTGGTGTTTGGAGCCACACTGGCTTTGCAAACTTGAGTTGTCTAACCAAGGCAGCAACGAGACACCAAAGTACGGCTGGGCACTTACAAGCAATGGTGCTTTTGAAAACTTTTGGGGACACCCGAGTGGATCTACAGCTCAACGAACAAGCGCGCAGGGCAACGGAGCTGCACAATGAAAAGGTGAAGAAAAATAGGGAAATATTGAAAAGACTCATTGATTGTGTCATGGCATCATAATGATGGTAATAAGAGGTGGATTAATTCGGGTGGGACTGTGTAGGACCTCACTGAAGCCCCAGGCCCACGGCACGCCACTGGGGATTCTTCAATCAAGTGTTTTTTGTTGTTGTCATTTAACGAGAGACAACTAGTTTTTATGCAAATGTTTCACTTCTACTGCAACAAACATCTTAGTTAGATGTAAAATTGCCTGACTAAGACCTTATTACAGATTTTTTTATTTATATTAGTTTAATTGTTCACTTCGCCTAGCCAAACCTGTCACGCCCTGATCTGTTTCACCTGTCCTTGTTATTGTCTCCACCCCCTCCAGGTGTCGCTTATTTTCCCCAGTGTATTTATCCCTGTCTCACTGTGCCAGTTTGTCTTGTCTGTTTCAAGTCAACCAGAGTGTTTTTCCCGTGTACCTGCTTTTCTATTCTCTTTTACTAGTCCTCCCGGTTTTGACCTTTGCCTGTTCTGGACTCCATTCCCGCCTGCCTGACCATTCTGCCTGCCCTGACCTCGAGCCTGCCTGCCATTCTGTACCTCTGAACTGGTTTTGACCTTTTGCCTGTCCATGACCGTTCTCTTGCCTACCCTTTTTGGATTGTTAATAAACATCTTGGACTCTAACCATGCCTCCTGTGTCTGTGTAACCGATGTGTAACCGATGTGAAATGGCTAACTAGTTAGCGGTGGTGCACGCTAATAGCGTTTCAATCGGGTGACGTCACTCGCTCTGAGACCTGAAGTAGATGTTCCCCTTGCTCTGCATAAACAGAGACAAAAATAGAGAGATGAATGGAAAATTTAACAAAACAAGTGGCTTGAGAGAGAGAAAGGGAGACGGAGAGAGGGAAACAGCGACAGGACTGTGTGAATAGGATAGAGAAAGAGACACAGACAGACAATAGAGAGAGTGAGTGAGAGATGGTGAGAGAGAGAGATGGGGTGCATATTACGTCAAACTCAATAACCTCTCACTGTTACGGCTTTACACTGATGTGTAGCAGAAACTCATGTACCATTACTCACTCTAACCAGCAGTTACGACTGAATGGGCTTAGCTAATGGCAGATTAGCAATGGAGGGAGAGAGATCGAGAGAGGGAAAGAGAGAGGTTAGGAGTTGAGTGTGCGATGGCACTGAGGCGGTGTGCAATCTGACATGCAGGTAATGGAAGGTATGGAATAACACTGCTGGGCACTGATCTAATTTACACTGAGAGATGGAAATGTAGAGAGGATGGGAAAGGGAGAGATAGCAGAGGGAGATATGATCAAGAGTAGATAGTGAGAAGGCCCTCGGAATGTGGTGTCAGGAAAATAACCTCACACTCGGTGGGTAGGTGAGGGTAGGTAACAACATCTCCACCCCGCTGATCCTCAAAACTGGGGCCCCACAAGGGTGCGTTCTCAGCCCTCTCATGTACTCCTTGTTCACCCATGACTGCGTGGCCATGCACGCCTCCAACTCAAGGGGCCCTCGGAGTGTGGTGTCAGGAAAATAACCTCACACTCAATGTCAACAGAACAAAGGAGATGATCGTGGACTTCAGTAAACAGCAGAGGGAGCAGCCCCCCTATCCACATCGACGGGACAGTAGTGGAGAAGGTGGAAAGTTTTAAGTTCCTCGGCGTACACATCACGGACAAACTGAAATGTTCCACCCACCCACACAGACAGCTTAGTGAAGAAGGTGCAGCAGCATCTCTTCAACCTCAGGAGGCTGAAAAAATTCGGCTTGTCACCAAAAACACTTACAAACTTTTACAGACGCACAATTGAGAGCATAATGTCGGGCTGTATCACCACCTGGTACGGCAACTGCTCCGCCCACAACCGTATGGCTCTCCAGAGGATAGTGAGGTCTGCACAACGCATCACCGGGGGCGAACTACCTGCCCTCCAGGACACCTACACCACCCGATGTCACAGGAAGGCCAAAAAGATCATCAAGGACAACAACCACCCCAGCCACTGCCTGTTCACCGCACTGTCATCCAGAAGGCGAGGTCAGTACAGGGGCATCAAAGACTGAAAAACAGCTTCTATCTCAAGGCCATCGGACTGTTAAACAGCCATCACTAACATTGAGTGGCTGCTGCCAACATACTGACTCATCTCTAGCCACTTTAATAATGAAAAATTGATGTAATAAATGTATCACTAGCCACTTTAAACAATGGCACTTTATATAATGTTTACATACCCTACATTACTCATCTCATATGTATATACTGCACTCTATACCATCTCCTGCATCTTGCCTATGCCGTTCGGCCATCGCTCATTCATGAACGTTATGTACATATTCTTATTAATTCCTTTACACTTGTGTGTGTATAAGGTAGTTGTTGAGAAACTGTTTGATTACTTACAACCGTACAACTGCACAGTCGGAACTAGAAGCACAAGCATTTCGCTACACTCGCATGAACATCTGCTAACCATGTTTGTGACAAATAAAATTGGATTTGATTTGATAGACGAGAGAAAGAGAAAAATATTCATAAGCAGAGATAGATCTAGAAAGAGTTGTTTGAGTAAGAGAAATGTACTTTACATTATAGTCATTTAGCAGATGCTCTTATCCAGAGAGAGAGAGAGAGAGAGAGATAGTGTGGGGGTGTGTGCGTGAGTGCTTGGCAGGATATAAATATGAACCAATGGATTGGACTATTATCTCATTTGTCTGTGCCTACTGCCTAGGGGTTGTATGAAATTAGATCAGAATCTATTTGTTCGTCATCCTTCCATGGGTCTATAATGTCATTCAAAAAGGAGTGATGTCATTTTGGGCGTGTGTGTGTGTGTGTGTGCGTGTTTGTGTGTGCGCGTGTGTGCGTGCACGTGTGTGTGTCTACGTAGTCAGAGTTTGAGTGAGTGGAGGAATTTGGGCCTCAGGCTATAGCAGGGTGAGTTTGGGGTGTATGGAGAGATAAGAGGGAATGCGTCCCTATGGCAAACAACAGCCTGGGGGTCCCTAGAGTAATCAGTTTCTCTCTCCTATCAATCAGCTTGCCCCTCTCTCTATCTCTCTCTCTCATTGACATATTATAAACAACTTATAAACATCACCTTCTGTTTGAGATGTGGTAGTTAGACATGAGGGGAAAAAAGGTTAGAACCAGACAGATTGCTCATTGCACTTTCCAGCTGTCTTGTATTACAGCAAATCATCACGAGATGTACTCAGAGACAAGAACTCAAAGATTGATTCCTAAATTGGATAGTTGGATCTTTGGAGTGTTCTAGAATAGACCTCTGGTCATTTAGAACATTCTGGAATGAACCTCTTCAGAGTCTTCACAATGTTCTAGAATAGACCTCTGGTAGTATATGGTAGTATATAATACTGAATATAGCCCAATCAATTAAAATAGTCTTGAATGAACCTCAGCATTCAGCAATGTTATAGAACAGACCTTGAGTCATGTAGAACGCTGTAGATCATCCAGGGCTGTGACAGTGTTCTAGGATAAAGCCCTGGTTAGTCATTCACATCGTTGGAGCCAAAGTGGGCGCCTGGGCCTTGTTTAGTTTTAGCGCCCTTCACTCATTAGAGCCGAGACGATTGAGACGTCAATCTCTCCAGCCCGGTGCCAACGTCCACCGCCTGCCAACTCTCATCCATCTCATTAACTCAAAACACGCCTCCCTCCAGATCTGCCCTGTCCATCTATCCTGTCTTCCACCCAATCCCTCGCTCCATTTCTCCTGACACCTACCTTCCCACATGAAAAAAATATGATATTTTACTATAGAATACTACAGTCCTTACTATGGGATTCTGTAGTAAGCTGTAGTATACTGTAGAATACTATACTACACACTGTAGTAAGGTATATCTTGATCATGTGTAGTACTTACCAGGGATTGAAACCCGATTTCAGAGCTTTAAAATTGAACAGAAACAAACAGTTCAGGACTTTATTTGGCTGGTCAGAGCAGTGGAACGGAATGAAAAAAAGAATGGAAAAAAGAATGCTTCTGTTCAGAACGAAACAATTGGAAAATCATATTGGTTACAACCCCTGGTACTTACTATAGAATAATGTAGTATATTGTAGAATAATATAGTAAATACTACATTATAAACTGGCTGGTTCAAGCCCTGAATGCTGATTGGTTGACAGCTGTGATATATCAGACCGCATGACAAAACACGTATTTTTACTGCTCTAATTAGATGCGTTGGTAACCAGTTTATAATAGAAATACGGGCACCTCTAGGGTTTGTGGTATGTGGCCAATATACCACAGCTAAGGGCTGAACCCAGACACTGTGTTGTGTTGTGCGTAAGAGCAGACCTTTGCCGTGGTATATTGGCCATATGCCACACCCCCCTCGGGCCTTATTGCTTAAGTATACTACAGACCACAAAGACAGTACAGTAATGTTTGGGAAAAAACACTGCAGTCTGCAAAAACACTACAGTTATTACTATAGTACATACTTGTCACGCCCTGACCTGAGTATTCTTTGTTTTCTTTATTGTTTTGGTTAGGTCAGGGTGTGACATGGGTGATATGTTTTTTTTTACTGTCTATGGGGTTTTGTAGGTCTATGGGGTTGTTTATCATCTAGGTGTTCATATATGTCTATGGTTGCCTAGATTGGTTCTCAATTAGAGGCAGGTGTTTATCGTTGTCTCTGATTGTGAACCATATTTAGGCAGCCATCTTCTTTGGGTATTTCGTGGGTTATTGTCTATGTCTAGTTGCCTGTGTCTGTACTTTTGTATGATAGCTTCACGTTCGTTTGGTTATTTTGTATAGTTTGTTTAGTGTTTATCTTTATTTAAAGTATAATGTATTCTAATCACGCTGCGCTTTGGTCTACTCCATACGACGAACATGACAATACTACAGTATTTCATTTGCATGTACCCTGCCGAGTCCCTTAATTCCCCATTTGTGCCACCTATAATTGAGAAGCCTACAGTACATGCCAAGTGTAGACTATATTGTGGTCCCTACAGGTTATTAAAAAAAGAGTAGAAGCTCTGAACTGTCCGTTCAGAACTCAGTCCTACTTAACTTCAGGTTATGGAGAATTTGTCTTTCAGTATTTTGTCCGGTAGGTTTCCTCAAGTACAAAGCCCCCACTGCCATGTCAAAGATAATAAAACAAAAATACTATGGTAAATACTACAATAATGTCTGCAAAAACACTACAGTAATTACTATACTATACTACAGATTTTTTCTCATGACAGTATATATACTATAGTAAACTTTAAATACTACAGTGTCCTACTGTCATGTCGGCAAAAGTACAGTAAATACTATATTATTTAATGGCTGTATTCGCCATACGACCAATGAATTAAGTGTCCCATTTTAATGTTTTTTTTAACAAAGCTTTTTGTATTATAATAATGATTTTATTTTTTCATGTGGGCTGTGTGGCCAGATAATCAGAGATGGAGGAATGGAGAGTAGGATAGATGGATGTGAAAGATTTTTGGGGAAATGGGGGAGACGAAAGGTGTTAGGAGGTAGACAGAGAGGCGCTGTAGCTATTACACCATGATGGATGGCCCTGCTTTGCTTTGCGTTTGCTGTCTAAGGTGTATTTCCCTGGCTTGTTTAGTCATACAGACTCTGTTGGAGAGTGCCGTTTAATAGAAATTGTCTCAGGCCAGGATTTGGACAAAGACCGATAATTAGGGGTACACTGACAGCTGCTACATGTAAGGGTTGTATCCATGAAATGGGAGGACAACACTGGATTGAATGGACACCATTGAACAGCTGCTCTACAGCAGAGTGGTCTATAACTTGAACCGCTTTCATATTCCTAACTCTACGTTCACATTGAGATGTTTTAAAAAAAAAACTATTACAAGTTGTTAGTCTGCATAGCTGCTAGGCTGTGTTTTTTTCTACCTGACCTTTCTACCTTTCCTTGTTGCATTGATTCGCTTTGAGTATTGATGCCGATGTTTTGTCAGGGGAAAAAAGTCGATAGCCTACAACAAACAACGAAAATGGTTGATTCATTAAATGTTTGATCAACTTACTTTTAGCTGCTTTGTGAAAAGCACTTTCTTCAGTGGGAGGTGTGGGTCAATCTATACCATTTATTTAAACCGAGTTTAGCCTGAATCCCCATCTTCAGGTCTAAATGGGCTTCTAAACAGTCAGTAATGAGGTTAAGATGAGTAGTGCATTAACTCTATGCTCTGGTGTTAGCACAGCCTGTTTCGAACTCCCTCTTTCATTAAAGCCCTATTACTGTTTCTGAAGCATGTTCGTTAGCGCTAGGCTAATTTGCCAAAGGAATTCCCATTACTGGGAGATTATTTTATCACTCAGCAATCCCCTCCCGCGCTCCTCCTCTTTTTCTCTGTCTTCTCTTCCTACCCCTCTCTTTTCTATTTTGCTACTGCGTGATCACATGGGCTCTTACGGTAGAGCTACCATGTCTTCTCTTTCCAAGGGAATCAAACCCCATTCTCAACCACTTATTTTGGTCATTGTCTTTATTTCTCAATCCTTTTCTGTTTATCTTTCTCATTCTCTTCCTACCCTTCTCTCTCTCTCTCTCTCTCTATCAGTTCAATTCAAGGGGCTTTATTGTCATGGGAAACATATGTTAAAGCAAGTGAAGTAGATAATATTCAAAAGTGAAATAAACAATAAAAATGAACAGTAAACATTACACTTACAGAAGTTCCAAAAGAATAAAGACATTACAAATGTCCTATTATATATATATACGACAATGTACTAATGGTTAAAAGTACAAAAGGGAAAATAAATAAGCATAAATATGGGTTGTATTTACAATAGTGCTTGTTCTTCACTGATTGACCTTTTCTTGTGGCAACAGGTCACAAATCTTGCTGCTGTGATGGCACACTGTGGTATTTCACCCAGACGGTTGTCTCCTTCTCACCTGGCTCTCTCTACTTTCCATAGAAAGAAGACCTATCGTCTCAAACCCATGCTCTCCAGTCACCAACGGTAGTCAAGTAGAACCTCTTATACGACATTCTACTACCAGGCTCGGTGTGCACCAGGCATAACACGTCACATGTTGGGACATGGACATTTTCACTGCAGGCTCATAACACTCTCAGGTGTTTATCAAACCACGTTTTCTGTTTTTCTTCTCGTCTTCTCCCTCAGTGATTTGATCCAACTTAACATGGAACTAGTCTGGATGCGGCACTATATTTGGACCCTGTGTCTCCCCATCTCTCTTCCACAGATGGATAATTGTTCCATTAAAGATGGATTATTCCTTGTTCTCCATCACGCCTCTCTGGCTGGGTGACATGAGGTAGACGAGCATACGAATGAGAGATGGAGGGAGAGGAGGAGAAGGGGATGAGAGAGAAAAGTGCAGAAATCTGAGAGGAGTTGAGGTGTTGCACGCATTGAGCTGTGGCGGTTACGGGAGGGAAAGAAAATGACAGGATGCGAGAGAGAAAGAAGGTCTGAAAAGCAACAGCGGCAAAGTTATTTTATGGGGGGAGAGGATCGAGAGATACTCTTGAGGAGGAAGAGGAGGGGAAGGGGAGGAGGGGAAGAGAGGGAGGAGGTGAAAGCCCAAAGAAAAAAACAAAGAGAAGAGAGGATGATGTTGAGAGATAGATGGGAGGGGTTGAATGGAGCTGAAGGGTGGGAATAACAACTAGATAACCAATGTAAAACATACGCGGTCTGTAAAATGTATACAGGCTCAGAACTTTTGTGAAATAGCACAGTTACAAAAATATGGCAAATAGAAATCAAACTGATACTGCAGCGCCAGCTGTGCCACCAGAGACCCTGGGTTCACGCCCAGGCTCTGTCGTAACCGGCCGCGACCGGGAGGTCCGTGGGGCGACGCACAATTGGCCTAGCGTCGTCTGGATTAGGGAGGGCTTGGCCGGTAGGGATATCCTTGTCTCATCTGGATGCGCGCTGTGTTAAGAAGCAGTGCGGCTTGGTTGGATTGTGTATCGGAGGACGTATGACTTTCAACCTTCGTCTCTCCCGAGCCCGTACGGGAGTTGTAGCGATGAGACAAGATAGTAGCTACTAAAACAATTGGATACCACGAAACTGGGGAGAAAAAAACATGTAAAGAAAGAAAAAAAGAAATCAAACTGGATGGACATCAGAAAAAGAGGAAGGCCAGGACTAAAAACAAACAAAAATATAACTATTGTAAAATAGATTGTGTCCGTAGTGTGTATAAACTGGAAGTAGAAGCCTGAGTGTTATTGTTTATTAGTTTACTCCAATTAGGGGAGGGGTGGTAGGGTTTGTGGTGAATAATAAAGGGAATATATATTTTTAAAGACATGTATATATGTATCTGTATTTGAATGTATATCTATGTATGTGTATATGTATGCATGTTAATACAGTTGAAGTCGGAAGTTTACATACACCTTGGCCAAATACATTTAAACTCAGTTTTTCACAATTCCTGACATTATATCCTTGTATAACTTCCCTGTCCTTAGGTCAGTTAGGGTCACCACTTTATTTTAAGAATGTGAAATGTCAGAATAATAGTAGAGAGAATGATTTATTCCAGCTTTTGTAACAATCGTCGTAGGTGGAAGATGAGGACCAAGGTGCAGCGTGGTACATGTTCATCCTTTTATTAATGGAACTGAACACTGATTAACAAAACAACAAAGAGAACAACCGAAACAGTTCTGTCTGGTGCAGACACAAAAACAGAAAGCAACTACCCACAACTCAAGGGCGAAACCAGGCTGCCTAAGTATGGTTCTCAATCAGAGACAACGATTGACAGCTGCCTCGGATTGGGAACCATACCAGGCCAAATGCATAGAAATACAAACATAGAACAAAACAGAATGCCCAACCCAACTCACGCCCTGACCAACCTAAAATAGAGACATAAAAAAAGGAACTAAGGTCAGGACGTGACAGCTTTTATTTCTCTCATCACATTCCCAGTGGGTTAGAAGTTTACATACACTCAGTTGGTATTTGGTAACATTGCCTTTAAATTGTTTAACTTGGGTCAAACATTTCGGGAAGTCTTCCACAAGCTTCACACAATAAGTTGGGTGAATTTTGGCCCATTCCTCCTGACAGAGCTGGTGTAACTGAGTCAGGTTTGTAGGCCTCCTTGCTCACACATACTTTTCCAGTCCTGCCCACAAATTCTCTATGGGATTGAGGTCAGGCCTTTGTGATCAGCCCACTCCAGGTCAGGCCACTCCAATACCTTGACTTTGTTGTCCTTAAGCCATTTTGCCACAACTTCGGAAGTATGCTTGGGGTCATTGTTCATTTGGAAGACCAATTTGCTACCAAGATTTAACTTAATGACTGATGTCTTGAGATGTTGCTTCAAAATATAATAAATAATTTTCCTTCCTCAGGATGCCATGTATTTTGTGAAGTGCAACAAACCCCCCTGCTGCAATGCACCCCCACAACATGATGCTGCCACCCGCTTGGGATGGTGTTCTTCGGCTTGCAAGCATCCCCCTTTTTCCTCCAAACATAATGATGGTCAAAAATTCACCCAACTTATTGTAGGAAGCTTGTGGAAGGCTACCCGAAACGTTTGACCCATGTTAGACAATTTAAAAGGCAACGCTACAAAATACTAATTGAGTGTATGTAAACATCTAACCCACCGGGAATGTGATGAAAGAAATAAAAGCTGAAATAAATCATTCTCTCTACTATTATTCTGACATTTCACATTCTTAAAATGAAGTGGTGATGCTAACTGACCTAAGACAGGGAACCTTTACTATGATTAAATGTTAGGAATTGTGAAAAATGTAGTTTAAATGTATTTGGCTAAGGTGTATGTAAACTTCAACTGTATATGTGAGTATGTGTATGTATGTGTATATACAGTATATATAAATATAAGTATATACCCCAAAAATATATGGGGGATTGGAAATGATGCAGACAATTACATTGATGGAAGCTACAATCTATCCGCAATATTAAAGCTGATCCACCCCTAAAGAAAAATGTAAAAAGAGTTTAAAAAAATAAGCTAAGATAGGTGTAACAGTGAGGGAGATGCTGGGGGAATTAGAGTGAGTACTCAGGGGAAAATGGCGAGTAGAAGAAAATACACATAGCAGTAATATTCGCTATCAGCAGTCATATCAGAACATGCTGAATTTCACGCCTGTCAGTCGACTGCAGTTTTCCCTGTGTGTGTGCCGAGCAGATGAGTGTTCACACACCGTCCACGAAAACAAAGAAAAGGGGGGGAGTGAAAAGGAGAGAGAGAGTTACTGTCCTTCTCCATTATGCCTGAACAAAGGTAGACAGTTCTATCACAATCTTACGCAAACACGCACGCGCACACACACACACACACACAATTTGATCGAAAAGTGATGAATGGCAAAACACTGTCCCAAAGTATAAAACCACCTGACATGTATTCACAGTGGGAATGAAGCCGTGAGCCGTGCTTTTGCAGATGACCAGTATAGTTACAGTGAGGAGACACATTCAGGACTTTGCAGATGATGAATTGCCACGATTCCCTTTTCTAAACTATTGAACATCATATCTGTTCTACACCATACATTTCTATCTGAACATTCTGTAACATTGCATTCTTCTGAACAGGCCCCAGTTGTCATTTTAGGAATGGGATGTTTCTGCCAGTGTCTTGACAAAACTAAAGTATCGCTCACTAGAGGCAGTGTGAGGATGAGTTACAGCGGTGAACAGTAGGACTCCGGCGCCACCTATTGGTGGATGCTTACCATTAAAACAACTTTTATATTGTAGCATAATTTATCATGACCAATAATAGCCGACAGGTCTTATGATGGCAATTTCTGATCACTTTCTGTCTGAATAGAATATTTTGCATTGAAATCTCTATGATGCCTTTACTTGTCTTTTTTTCTAACACCTTCCATCTTTTAACTCTCCCCCACTCTTCTCTTTTCTCCTCTCTTCGACCGGCTCCTCCCCTCTTCATTTCTTATTTTCTTGTTCTCCTCTCTCCGTCTTCTCTTCTCTTCTTGTCTCTGTCCTGGTTGGTTGTGTTGCTCCTCTCCTCATCCAATCATGTGGTAGATATTATCTGTTATATCAGAGAGGAAGAGGCGAAGCGAGAGGATTCACTCCGCCCAAAATCTGTCTGAGATCAGCCTTTTTAGTCTGGAGGTCTATGAGAGCGTGTCGAATTACGTGAGGCTTAATTGATCGAATAAAAGTATCGTAATGCTTAGGCTGTTACAAATGTACTGATTTAAGTGGATGCACGTGGCATTCTGGCAAATTTGAGAAAAAACGATTTAGTTGTGCAAGTTGTTTAGACATCTGCCTTCAATCATTGAGGACATTTATTTCTATTGTTAGAGCGGTCACTCTGCTATCTTGTCAATATAATAAATCATCTTTGGGTATATCCTTCCTGCAGAGGTCACAGCGGGTCACGAGCCCTGGCCTGCTCTTCCTTCTCATCCTCCTCTTCCTCCCCTGAGGGTTATTGTTTATTTTTTTATGATTCTCTACTCTTTTGTTAAAATACATTTTACTCCGACTTCTCTTACTTGATGATAACTTACTTAAACGTTTGGTTAACCTATGTATTTCTTTCCCTTTTCTTTCCCTTATATTTTACATGTAAACTGGTTTGTCTACTACAGATTTTGAGAAGTACACAATGAAAACGTATGTCTGTAAAGTACAAACATAAAAAGTATGATACACACTTGAATGTACTACTATGATGATGACTATTATGATTTCACTTCACAGTAATAAAGTAGTTCTAGCTCAATACAATATACCAATACACAAATAACCCAGAAAGTCCAAAACAAAACAACAAAAATGCATCCCCTTTACAATAAACATGTATCAAAAATGAAGTTGCTGGGGTCAATTCCGGTGGAAGATGTGTGATTGCCATTCCCATGATTGTACCACCCTCCTTCAGGCCATGGGGCATGGAATTATTTCAACCCAGGCCTATGTCAGGCTTGGATTCACCATGCCGAAAGGTTTTTCCCCAGGTGCATGACCAATGAGGATATTTATTGCAATTTCGATGAGAACCTATGGCTACAGGCTTGATGCAAACTAGTGCCTACTAAACATGAACATCTTTCATTTCTTTCATTTGATTACACTGTGAAAGATGTCTTCAATGATCACCCCTTCACATCCTCACATGGGATATAAATTATGGACGTTTTAATGGGTAGTGCAAGTGTTTTGCCTAATGTGAAAACAGTGTAATGTACTGTAATTTACAGTACTGTAGCATACTACATTCAAAGGGCAATTGTGAAACATTATCTTAAATGTTTTGATTTTGGATTAATTGGTTGTTAAAATAACTAAATTGAGAAGGTATCATTATGTTGTGTTTTGGTGATTTAAATCAATGTGCTCAGTATATTTCACAGTAAACGTATATTTTGGATCAATGGTTGAGTGGTGAAAGATGTCGACAAACAAAATGTATGCAAAATTAAAGGTTTTGAATGTAAGACTAGCTGCGTAACAGGTGTTACTAGTTTGGAGTTTTGTACTAAGAGTTTAGATAATTCACCACATACGTACAAAAATAGTACCAAAGCTATAAAAAAAAATGGTAAAACCCAGTTGGATTATTGTCCTTATGTCCTTATGGGATCGATCACTGTGTGTGTGTGTGTGTGTGTGTGTGTGTGTGTGTGTGTGTGTGTGTGTACAGTCAGGGTCAAGGGAGCTCAGGCACAGAAGACTATCCTATATTTCGCTGACGCTGGATGCGGCTAATCCTCTTCGGGCCACATTAACAGCTTTGGCCCTGTGTCCACAGTTACCTGAGATACATCTGTGCTGTGGTTTATACCTGACACTGACATAGAATACACCTGTAGTATAAGTTCTTCCCCAGAAGGCACGAGGATCTATGTCCTAGTTAACTAAAACTCTTAATTGTTTATTACAAAGACACACACAAAATCAAAAGATATGGATTGTAGCAGGAACTAACCACCTACCCCAAAACACCGTACTATATATCCCCCACAATAACACATGCCCTCTTTCTTTCTCTCTCTCTGTGATGATTGGCTGTGTGTTGGCGTAAACAGGGTCTTACGACACAGGAAGTAGTATAACTCAGGGTCAGGGTTCGTTGAGCAGATGACAGGTTGTTCTTTTTGTGATGCTGACCATTCCATCATCCTGCTAATGCTATGATTGGAAATGAAACACTAGAGGGGGAGGGGCAAAGAAAGTGAAAGCGCATTCTTTTGCTTTGAGATTTTCCTCATAATCTAGATGAGAAAATGTTAGGCTTTCGCAGTTCCTGCATTCGCAGTCAAAGACTGAATCAAAGAAAGCGAGGACAAACAGAGGTGGATAGAGAGAAAATGATGGATAGAGTGTGGGTGGGCATGAGGTAAACAAAGAATAGAGAGAGGTTAGACAGAAATGTGGGTTAAATACTCCTTTTGACTCAGTGACGATACTGAGTCACTGGGTCAGTACCAGTGATGTAAAGTACTTAAGTAAAAATACTTTTAAGTACTACTTAAGTAGTTTTTTGGGTGTCTATACTTTACTATTTATATTTTTTGATAACTTTTACTTTTACTCCACTACATCCCTAAGGAAAATAATGTACTTTTTACTCCTTACATTTTCCCTGACAACCAAAAGTACTCGTTACATTTTGAATGCTTAGCAGGACAGGAACATTGTCTAATTCATGCACTTGGTCATCCCTACTGCCTCTGATCTGGCAGACTCACTAAACACAAATGCTTCATTTGTAAATGACGTCTGTGTGTTGAACTGTGACCCTGGCTATCCCTAAATTTAAAAAACAAGAAAATCGTGTTGTCTTGATTTTTTTATGTGAGACATTTTAAATGATTTATACTTTTACCTTTGATACTTAAGTACATTTAAAAACAAATACTTTTAGACTTACTCAAGTAGTATTTTACCGGGTTACTTTAACTTTTAAGGTATCTTTACTTTCACTCCAGTATGAAAATTGGATACTTTTTCCACCACTGGCCAGTACAGGTAGTAGACAAAACCCTTGAAAACACCGGTCAACACTTGAGGCCTGCAAAAGTGTATAATGAATTAGGAGTTTTCTTCCCCCAAAATAGCATATCCGAAAACAGACAAACAATAATTATAAAGCCTAAGTGGGCTTCTCCAGCTTCACTGGTTCTGTTGGATTGGTTATGGGATCCGGAATCAGGGATCTTGGTTCTGGGTTTTCTAAGATTCTCAAACTAACAAATATTATTTGTCAGGAGAAAGGTTGTCTCGCCAAACCTTGATCTCCAGTTCTTCATGCAGATCCTCTCCTTGTTTTGACGCTTTGGGTCTTCTCTGCTTCTTCTGAAATGTTCTCCAGGTTTCTGTGGGTTCTGCAGGCTAATCCCTGCCCCACCCTTTCAGCGGAGCAGCGAGTGCTGTCCTTCAGGCGGCTAATCCCGTTGGCACAGCCTAGCTTGCTTTAATCCTCCCACATCGCCCAGCGCTCCGCAGCCTACACACTCTCACCGCTTCTGGGATGACGGGCCACTGTTAAGACCCTCAGGTAAGTCCCAGCACCCTCACTCTTATAGAAGTCCCCCTATGCATCCTCAAACTACTGTTAGATTCCAAACTACAGGTAGACCAGTGGGGGTAAACCCTGGGTAAGCAGAGTTATGTTCCAAGGCAGCGCTAGTACACCTGATTCAGCTAATCAAGGTATTGAGGCCAAGGCTTGGTGACCGCTGGTGTAGACTTTATCAGTGGCATACCATACCGCTAACAAGAGACTACCGCTAACAAGAGACTACCGCTAAAACGAGACTGACTATAAACTAGACCAGCCTTTGTTACATGTTTGCTATATGTCTACATGTCTTCCAAATAGTATCTCCTAGCACTTGGTGGGTGTCCCCTCAGTGGTTCGTGGCCGTCATGTCTCTGTGGTAGCTCTGTTTTTGTTTTAGGGAGAGACATCGACGTAGCTTTGGAACGGAATTGTGTGTCTTTTGTAATGGAAGAAGAGTTGATATAAGAGATCAGTATCACTGGTTGGCAACATTTGCAACACATTTTTCATCAAAACGGTAGGTCAGAGTTTCTTAATCCTGGTCCTGGTCACAAAGGGGTGCACATGTTTGTGTTTGCACTAGCACTGCACAGCTGATTTAAATGATTAACTCATCATCAAGTTTGATGATTTGAATCAGATGTGTACTGCTAAGGCAAAAGCAAAAATGTGCTCCGCCATAGGAACCTAGGACCAGGATTAACCGCTTGATGTGTACGAGCACACTGGTTTCATCATTGTACAATGGTCTCTGTAGCGTACGCTCAAACCGGTGTGATTAGACCCCTTCATATTCAAAGTGTTCTGAACAAATGAAGGGAATCGTTCACAAACATTGGCACATTCTAAGATCCGATGATAGTATCGGTAATGTGTTTTTGGACCTTCCCTTAGTCGTATTCTCGCGGGGCAGAAACCTCAGAGATCAATTGGTAAACTCTGATTTACCACCCAAAGATATCCCTGCACAACGTCTATTTGCGCCCCTACTGGAGGGAAACTACAAGTGTAATGGCTGTGTTCAATGCAATGGCACTTATAAATGTAGATCCTTCAAACACCCCCAAACAGGGAAACAGATCCCAATTAAAGGCGTTATCACATGCTCCACTAAGGCAGTTATTTATCTTAGAACTTGTCCTTGTGGTAAAAATGATGTGGGTAAAACAAAGCGTGAATTAAAAGTACGTATCTCAGAGCATCGTACCATCATTTGGTGCAAAAACTCGACTTACCCAGTTACGGCCCACTTTTTGGAAGCAAACCACTCGATTTTGTCTCTACGTTAGATCGGCATTGAACGTGTCAACCTCCCTAAGAGAGTGAATGACCTTGACAATTTATTATTAAAACAAGAGGCTGCCTGGAACTTTAATTTAAAGACCCTTGCTCCCTTCGGAGATCTGAAGACATTCTTGGGATTATTGTGATTTTGCTATTGTAAATGTTTGTAGGCTTATGTAGCCAAATTGTACCTATGATCGTACTTTATCCATTTATGTTTTTGGTATGCTATTTTAATATATGAGAATTAACCAATGATATCAGGCCACACCCGGCCATGACTACAGACACCTGTGTGTGTCTTTTGACACTATATAAACGAGTCACCCCGCAGTGTTTGTCATTATACCCTGATGAAGACAACTTGTCTGTCGAAACGTTGGACATAACATTTTTGCGTCTGAGCTCCGAGACTGTGCGGCTCTCCTTCATTTTTTTAAGTGTTCCCCTCCGCAAGTCAGCACCTCGCTTAAATAGGTGTGCGTTTCTTTCGCCTCGACAACACTTCATTAACATGTCTAGTTACAATTGATGCAACAGTCAGCGTTTGAGTTGGCTACACTGCTTTTTCACAGAAACAAATTGCACCAACACAGTCTTAACGACGGTATGTCCTCAATGTGAGCAGTTTATTTTTGGCCGCAATGTTCAGACATTCACAGAAGTAGGAACAGCATAACACAATTCCCATCATAATCAGAAAATGTATGCTACATTAGTCCTAGCGCTGAGGAAAGAGTGAGCTAACACAAGCGGTCATATTTAGCTATCTCTCGGCTGACATAAACCATAATTATAAGTAGCTAATAGCAATGACTATTTACAATTCATTACAGGTCAGCTCACCAGTGATGGAAATAGATGAGTAAAATACTTTGTAAAAGACTGAAGTAATCCAATGGTGGTTAGTTTGTGTGTAACAGTGTAACTTTAGACCGTCCCCTCGCCCATACCCGGGCGCGAACCAGGGACCCTCTGCACACATCAACAACAGTCACCCTCGAAGCATCGTTACCCATCGCTCCACAAAAGCGGCGGCCCTTGCAGAGCAAGGGGAACTACTACTTCAAGGTCTCAGAGCAAGTGATGTCACCGATTGAAATGCTATTTAGCGCGCACCGCTAACTAAGCTAGCCGTTTCAAATCCGTTACATGTGCATGCAGACATGTTTGTTTTTCCGAGTCAACAACAAATAAGAAGCGGTTACACGATTAGTTGGGTCTGTTTACAGTATGCATGTAGAAGGGGGTGTGTCATTATCATTATTCACTTCCCATCATTCACTTCCGGAGGTTTACTCGAAAAACAAGTGAACTATCCCTTCACCTCGTTTTCTTATAGCATCTTTGGTCTGACAGATGTTTACATGACACCCAGAATGCATTGTATGTTGTCAACAAACATGGCTCCACACATAGCTGGCAATCAGCTTAGCATTAGCACATCATAACCAGCACAACCTTCAAAAATAATTTTTACACACATCATATTTGTGACCGACGGGCTCAAATCGGTCTTATGTAGCAAAATTTGACATTTTGTTTTTTACATTGGATAAAAGTAGAGACTCAGAGCTACAAAATGGTATATAATACACAACAGTTGAAAAGCAATGGGAAAGTAATTTTGCTATGAAAGTTGAAGTGAGAGAGAACAGCTCATTGAACATTACTGGCCCTAGCAGAGCTGATTAGGCTGTTATGTTATCCAGAGCGTTGGTGACTGCAACTGTGCTGTCAGATTGTCTGTTCGTAAATTCTGAGTGTTTCGTGTTCAGAGCGCACACCAGACGCTCTGGCCGATGAGGTTACTGAGGTTTACTGACACCGCCCATATTAAATGGCTGTTGAGCGTTTGTAAATTCATCAGTTATTCGGCGCTCTCTGGCACACTCAGACGAGAGTGCTCTGAAATCGGAGTAGATGGCCAGCCTGAATTTACAAACGCACCTGAAATGGTTCTTTGCATAGTGGAGTCTTTTGTTAAGACAATGAACCATAATCACAACTCATGACGTTACTACCCTACATGGATCTGCAGGTAGCTAACCAACCAGGTTCAATGTTAGCTAGCTAACATTAGGCTATAGCTAGCTAAGCAAACGACTCTGAGATATGAATAATAAGGTCATACACATAACATTAGCCTAGCGAGCCAGCCAGCTAATGTTAGCTAGCTAGGTAAACAATGAACCATAATCACAACTTGTGATGTTACTACCCTGCATGAATCTGCTGGTAGCTAACCAACCAGGTTCAAAGGGCCACACATTGTATGTTTACAATTAGTACAGCAATCCCACAATCTTCCAGCATCAGCTTTCCAACAACACAGGGGCCTGTGGCATAGTCCGGTCGAACAGGAAGGGGGTGCCGATATTCAGAAGCAGGAAGATGCAGAGGGGGAAGGTGGAGTTTAAGGAGAACGGTCAACAGCAGGAAAATGTGCCAGGGGGTAAACGTTTGATCAGGTTCTGTTCTGACTAGAGATGCGCAAATATCTGCATACTTGACCTGAGAAAACACTAGGGGAGTGCTTGGGCTCTCATCGAAGAGAGAAGTTTGTCAGGCTCATCTAGCTAATCTAGTGAATTGGAATGTACAAACTGAAACACAGCCTATAGATAATTAGCAGGTTTGAGGGCAATGCAGGTTAACTGTCCTGTTGCATAACAATCACATTCTGACATAAAGCACATTTTAAAAAACTCAGGCTTGGAGGGACCATTCAAATTATTTGAAACTTAATCGTGAAAAGGTTAAGAAACACTGCTGTAGGGGATTGTCTCCTCACATGGGGCACCACCATATGTAGGGAATTGTACTCTCACGTGGCACCATTATGTAGGGAAATTTCCTCCCAAACTCTACAATACTCACAGGCTCACAACAGAAATATCTGCATATTAAATCGATAAAGCTATGATTTGTAGCAGTATTTGGTTTTAACTATGGTATTACGGAAATTACTTTAACGTTATGTGGTTTTTGGTGGATGGGTGTTTTCCGAAAGTAAACATCAAGACTGTCTGGTGAGCTATTTAGAGTGCTGTGTTAAGAGCTTCTTACCAAACATGGCTGCAAATACCCCTCTATCGGCCATGATCAGGTGGCAGGACCCTATCCAGGACATACAGTAGGTTAGACAGGAAGGTTAATAAGCTAAGAAAGGAGGGAAGGGAATTACAGGAGACGTACAACAAAGAGATAAGGGAGGGTTAGATGGAGAGACAAACAGCAGGAACAGACAAACTGCCTGTTCCTGTCCAGCAGGACAGGAACAGGCAGGTTAACAAGCCAATGGCAGGGTAGAGAGGAACAGTAGAGGTAGGGTAAGGAGAGAGAGGGTAGAAAAACAGGCAGAAAACACACCAGGTGTCTGGCTGCGGACCCAGATTGACTCACATATACTCAAAGACTTTAATGTGGCAATCAGCTGTTGAAACAATTAAAAACCTTTATACCCCCACTGAGGCCATAAGCGGTTTGTTTACATTTACTTTGTTGACAAACATTGGAGTTAAACACGCATATATTTGGGGTTCTGACGGGGTACAACAGTTGAACTAAGCTCTTGAAGCATTTATAAGCTACAGTGCAGTCGGAAAGTATTCAGACCCCTTGACTGTTTTCACATTTTGATACGTTGCAGCCTTATTCTAAAATGGATTAAATAAATGTTTTTCCTCGTCAATCTACACACAATACCCCATAATGACAAAGTAAAAACAGGTTTTAAGAAATATTTTTGGTTGACCTTAATTACATAACTATTCATACCCTTTGATATGAGACTCGAAATTGAGCTCAGGTGCATCCTGTTTCCATTTATCATTTATTATCCTTGAGATGTTTCTACAACTTGATTGGAGTCCACCTGTGGTAAATTCAATTGATTTGACATGATTTGGAAAGGCACACACCTGTCTATATGAGGTCCCATAGTTGACAGTGCATGTCGGAGCAAAAACCAAGCCATGAGGCTGTAGGACTTGTCCATAGAGCAGAGAAGAATGGGAGAAACTCTAATACAAGCTTGAAGCATCATATCCAAGAAGACTCAATGCTGTAATTGCTGCCAAATGTGTTTCAACAAAGTAGAGGGTCTGAATATTTTTGAAAAGTCATATTTTTTATTTTTTATACCAACCTGTTTTTGCTTTGTTACAATTAAAAAACATTTTTTACAAGGCTGTAACATAAAATGTGGAAAAAGTGAAGGGGTCTGAAAACATTCTGAATGCACTGTATATTCTGTAAGAATTAATAGGAGCACATTATTAATTTGTACATCCAAAAATGGAAGTATCTACTGCAGATTGCCCCTTTAAACAACTTATTTGTGTATTTGCCTGGTGGTTTACCTCAAGATCCAGTTTACCAGTGGTTTCCTTGTTTCCTTGTTTCCCCGAGTTTACCATAGTAGTGGATTTAGCACAGTAATTGTCACTTTGTGTATGTTGCAGGATGTTCAGCTGGGTGGTGAAGGGGGTTCCCCAGCCTCCTGGGAAACTAGGAGATGAGGAGAAGACCAATGCCTCACCTGCAACAGTAAGTCCCCCAAAAGTGAGAGAAAGAAAAGGGGGAGATTGTATCACCATTTAAATGTTCTATTACTCAAACTGTCGCTTTGTGTTTAAAACAGGTAAAACAAGTAACATTCAAAGAAGAGAAGAAACAAGAAGGTAATAACTGACTTAAACCTAATCTATAAACAATTCCCTTTGTCTACTAAAGTCGGTAAATTGATCTGTATCAGCAGCATAGACGGACAGCCGTCTCACACTGTTCTTTAATTATGATTGACAGCTCTAAAACCTGCCAAGGCCAAAGAGGAGGAGGTCGCCGAGGAGAATGGGTGAGTGTATCTATGGCTGGAATTCAATACTTATAGTTTGTCAATGCTCACCAACAGAGAAAAGGAGGGGATCTTTCAACATTGATTTGACACGATTTCTTTCTGTATTGTATTGCTTTGGCAACATTGATTTCCCCTCTCTTGCCAATGAAGCTAATTTACATGTGAGAGAGAGAGAGTTCCATATGACCCAGTGGCCTAGTTGGCTGTGGGCACATATGGTGTGCCAGGAGGACAGAGAGGATCAGAGGGATCAGACCAGGATCAGAGGAAATCCTATAGCGGAATGCTATTGAGCCCACTGTCATGTCTTTACTATGGTTAAATGAGATGACATGCTATTTTCAAATCGATTACCTAACATTTAATTATTTGCTTAATAAATGAATCAGGCAATAACTAACTCATTAGGAATCTGGGGCACCACGGAAACATTTGTTTATATAGAGCAGCTTTCTCCCAAATCCACTCTTAAAGATCTGAAGATCTTTTATATCAATAGCAGTCAATCATGAATTATTCTTTACCTTCTATCAGTCTCAACTGAACGCTGTAAAATTATTGGTTATCTGCACAACCTTTCGTGGTTGTAGGTGGTTAGAATGAAACCTTCGGAGTACCATTCAGAAATGTTTTTCATAGAATAGTTGCTTCGGCGGTTGTCTGTATTCTCGTCCTAGGTTTACATCATTTCTAGCTGCAGACTAGTAATTATACGTCTAAGATTTGCTCTTATTCTGTAGGGAGCGATAGTCTCAGAGTTGAACCATTTTCAGCCATGTAACCAATGCTCCACGTGGTATAGTCTTGTCCTTTGGTAGAGTTGTAGTTTAAACCACCTCACACACCAGCATCACCCGGCATGTTTTGGTCTTAGAAATTCAAACATTTGCAACCTTAGTTTACACCGAGGTTTGTGTGGTCTGGTGTGAATTTCATCAGGAGTGGGTTTTATGCATTTCAGTAGAAAAGAGAGGTCCATGACGCCAACGTAATGTCTATGCTCAGGTGGGTGTGGCCACTGACTAGTTCATATTTTTAGGAAAATCCATACTCTCATTTAAAAGGTGAACATCACATTACATCTTTTCACTAATAGTTTCATGTTTAATCACATACGTTCACAACAATATTTAGATGTAAACCTGACAGCTGGGAAATGTACACTTTAAGAGATACCATTATGTGTGTTTCCTGTCCTTCATGAGATCATCAAATGAAATGCACTCATCATAACTGTCCCTTACGTGTCCACGGACCCTTCCCACATTCTCTAAAGTAAAGATATTGTTTAATTCTCTCATTTTTGGGATATAGGAGTTTGGCCAAGTGAAGTGCTTTGTTCTCTCTCTGTGCTCTCTCCCTCTCCTTCTACATGACCAGGGGGAGAGAGTCTCTGCCAGAAATTGATGACCTGAGATAACAAAACCTGGGTTTAGGAGAGAGTGAGGAAGGGTGTAACCACGATCTACACCCAGAAACGGGCCACGTCATGACAGTCCCCCTCTGGTGGTTTAAATCTTGTGATTATCCTGCAAGTTGCAAACCAACATAAAATAATGACCACGTGATGTCCTGGTTGTTGGTCTCTGTTGCGGTCCCCCTCTGGTGGTTTACCTTGGTAGGCTCTCTGAAAGCGGAGCAGTCCAAAACAAGGATGGGCAGTGGATGTCCGGTTGGTAATCGTCGTTGCAGTCTCCCTCTGGTGGTTGACCTGGGTAGGATTTCTGCAAATGGAACAGGGCGCCACAAGGTGATGTCCGGATTGGGATCGCCGTTCCGGACCCGTCTCTGTTCGTCCAGACTGGGAGATCTGGGCAGTAACTTAGGCAGATGTTAACAACGCACACACAGTCACAAAATTATATAATTTACTTTCTTCCCAAATGAGTGGTGTTGTGGCACTAAATGATGGTTGTATGGGGACTTTGTTTATGGCTCTATCACTTCCTATGTGTCAAAAGAAATGAAATGAAAAGGAATTAAATCATAAATAAAAGAGACACAAAATATAGTTACCACACCGTAAGCATCTAATTTGACTACATTCTACATACGTACATTCAAAATCTTGTCAAAATGACTATCATGGCATTGTCTAATGTCATATCTAGGGCGTTCCTACTTTGTGGTGTGTTGCTTAGGGCACTGTCCTAAGTTGATAACTACATGATTAGTCTACAGCTGCAAGGCACCAGTTTCGGGAAGTCTACAGGGATGACCTATGAACCTCTTTGGAGAAACTGCTGAGTACTGTAGCTGTAGAGGCAAAGGCCTCAGAGTAAATGTTCGACTTTACTTATTTTGCTGGTATTTTGTGATCGGAGCATACATCCTCATTAAATGTTCCGTTGTACGTGTGTTCATGCTTACATAAGCGCACATGCCAAGGGAAAGAACCAAGTATCCTGGTAGGTTGCAACCTGTTCAGAATGAGTCTGACGTCATCAGATCATTTCCAGGTCAATGACCGTGTGTCAGTAAGAATTGATGTTGACCTCAAGACGTGCTAAGGGGACCTGTAGTAGTTTTACTACACGTCACTGTGTCTTACACCATTGTAGCAGTGATAGGTATGAAGGAGTCTATTTCATAGCTATGTTATCCACGGAGGGGCTAACCTCACGACGGAAGTACTCTCTAAGCACTGAACCAGTCGTATGCGGAGAGATCATGGTTCATGACTTCTAATAACTTTCCTCCTGAATGGAGAGTTATATTTATTAGTGGCATGTGTGTTGACCATCAGAAGAGTGTTCTGGAGAATCCCATACACATGTTGCAATCTGAGGGACTACTAACTCCTCTGTCGCTATTATCATAGTTTGACTTGGGAGGTCTCTAATCCTCTTAATGATTGTTGCTGGACTGACTGTGCTGGCATTGGAAATAGTACTAGTACTTAAGGGGACCAGTTGTCCAACTGATTTATTCTGAAATATAATACTACCGAAACACATGATTAGAGCACTTTACTAGTTGTATTGTAGTTGAAACTACACATGACATGACTATTTTGCCATTTGTTTCGGAGGTGGAAGTCCACTGGATGACTGCGTTAATTTAACTGCGTTGCAGCTAGCATTGGACACTTAATAAGGGAAGACGGTGTGTAGAGGGGCTAGCCATTTTCATAGCCTACTGGTTCATTTCAATGTTTCTCATTACTCAGCCCTGTGGCGACACATAGTGGACTACACTCATTTCATGGCCATTGTAATGTCACCAATCACTGTTAACATTTTTCAATAACTGAAGCTGAAGGTTAGTGTGACCGAAACCCAAAATGTAAACTTGCCTCTTGACATATCGTTTTATTTTATTTCAAGGGCGTATGTAACTCCTTTCCTAGGTTGGTTTGACCTCACTGCACATGTAGGGTAATCAACGGATGCTGAGTAAGAGATCATTCCTGCTGCTCGTCTCGTTCATAATGAGGAGTTTATGATTTGTATTTGTACTTTTTTCTTTGAAGGGAGTTGTACTATCATTTTTATTTTTGTGTATGTTGGGGGTGGTGGGGTTATGTTGGCATTGTCCAAAGATCCTTGTGCTCTGCTTTTTAGAGGATTTAAAAAAACGTTTTCTAATTCTAATTTTAACGGCAAAGCCAGGGGAACAGCAATAGTGATTCACAAACGAGAACAGTTTTCCCCCTCACAGAACATTTCAAATCCTGGAGGACATTATACAATAGTTAGTGACACGCTCTTCCAAACCCCTGTCGTACTTGCGAATGTTTACCCCCCCTAACAGGGATGACACTAGATTTATGACATCTCTTTGAGCCTCTCTCCCTAATCTTGACACCCCGCTTCATCTTCAGCTGGGACCTGTGTTATTGAACCAAGACTTGACCAGTCTAATCCCAGAACCCTAACTCCTTCTGGTATGACAAGACCTCTTTCTAAATTCATGACCCAAATGGGTTGTGTTGATCCATTGCGCTTCCTCCACCCAGTCACAAAAGACTCCTCCTACTTTTCTCGTGTTCATCAAGCCTACTCGCCCATAGACTACTTTTTTTTTTTAGATAGAGCCCAGATAGAGGCTGAAACATCAAACTCATTTAATCTGCTTTCCACTGATAAAGCAGAGTTTCTGTTGCAACGAACAAAGGGGACGTACTACGAATATGCTACGAATATGGTGACAAGGCCAGCCACCTTTTGGCACACCAACTTAAATGCCAGTCGGCATCTCATCTTTTCTCTCAGGTATATGACTCCTCCCGTAATCGTACAAGTTATCAATCTAATATTAATTCAAATTTCGTGTCATTGTATTCTAACCTCTACAAATCCAAACCCCCATCAGATAATACGGCTATGGACAACTTTTTAGATAACTGTAACGTCTGCTTCCAATTCACACTCTCAAACACATAGACCCCCTGATCGCAGCTCACTCTCCAGATCCCAATCACCTGAATTCTGATCACCTGTTCACACACCTGTATGTCATTATCACACACTATTTAGTTCAGTTCTTTGCACCCCATTATTGTGAGGTATTGTTTGTTTATTATTCTATTCGGAGCTCTGTTTTTCCCCATCATTTAATCCTCCCATGTATGATAGTTTGCCTGCCTCACTAAAGACGCCTTTTGCCTATTCCCTACCTATACTTTAGCCTATCAGATTTCCTGTTATCAACCTATTGCCTGATCTCCCGGACAACATTACTAGCCTTTTCCCTGCCTGTGCTGTTGCCTTTTTGGATCCCCTGTGTATGACCTTCTGCCTGCCCTTGAACCCAGCTACCTGCCTCCTCCTGTGGTCCTTTACAATAAACACCTGCTGCGTCTTGAGCTTGAAACCAGCTCTCTGTCTCCCGTCGTGTTCATTACAATAACTTGGATATCCCATCCATTGATATGGACATGAGTAAAGTTCTGGACAACCCTCTGCATCTTGATGAGATAACAAAGGGTCTAAAGTTAATGCAAAGTGGCAAGGCCCAGGGCCCTGATGGCTTCCCCGTCGATTTTTACAAAAATATTCTTAGATCAACTCATATCGGCCATCTCACTTTTGAACGCTGATGTTACATTATTAGCATGCTGGTTGCAACCCTTCCTTCAGGATGTCATATATGAGAGATCAAATGAGTTTCATCAAAGGGCGACAACTGTTTTCCAATGTACGACGGCTTTTGAAAACTATACTCTCTCCTATCTCTCCAGACCCCGAAGTTGTTGTTTCTCTTGATGCGGAGAAGGCTTTTGACCGGGTGGAGTGGGATTATTTATTTTATTTAAGATTTTGGGAAGATTTGGTTTTGGGTTCAATTTCATCTCATGGATACGTCTGCTTCTACGGCTAGCGTACACACCAACTCTCAACATTCAAAATACTTCTCCCTCTCCAGAGGGACCTATCAATGGTGCCCTATGTCCCCACTTATTTTTGCTCTTGCTATAGAACCGCTTTCCTTGGCTTTAAAATGATCACCATCATTCACAGAGCACAAAGTGTCACTGTATGCAAATGATCTACTATTATATATCACTAACCCTGTGAACTCTGTCGATAACACAATGCATATTTTAAACACTTTTGGATCATTTTCAGGTTACAAATTGAACATTCAGAACAGTGAATGTTTTCCGATCAATCCTGCTGCCAAGTGAGTTCTCCTTGGAGCCCTGCCTTTCCGTCTGTCGCCCTCTGGTTATTCCTATTTGGGCGTGAATATAATACTCTCTGGCTACCCTCCAGAAAACTAACTTTGCAAGCCTAGTCACACGAGTTAATTAAAGCAGACTTACAATGCTGGAATAGTCTTCCTCTCTTATTAGCTGGCAGAATCCAATCTGTTAGAATTAATATTTTACCTAGGTTTCTATACCTTTTTCAATGTCTTCAGATCTTTCTGCCAAAATCATTTTTTACTAAGTTGGATAGGCTCATTTTATCTGGGCAGGCAAATCACTTAGGATATGTAGAGAAATACTTCAAAGATGGAGACAAGATGGAGGATTGGCACTTCCAAATGTACTGCTTTACTATTGGGCAGCCAAATTTCAAAAGATTATGGTCTGGTGAAATGCTCCAGGTACCAACTGGTGCTCATTAGAGTCGAACTCCTGCCAATTATCCTCCCTTTCTGCTCTTGCTTGTACCCCACTGCGCTTGTGTCCTTCAAAGTACATGGTAAACCCCATTGTGCGCTCTACTTTGAAGATCTGGAGACAATTTAATCAACATTTTTACCACCTATTTTTACCCTCCAAACTCCACCAGGCTTTTGTTTTGTGGTGTGAGAGGTTTGGTTTGTTTCAAGATTTATTTTTTACATTGGAAGCTGGTCAGTTTTAATGATCTTGTAGCTAAATCTAATCTGGCTCATTCTAATCTTTTCTGCAATTTTCAAGCCCGTAACTTTGTTCTCTCTCATTTTTCCACCTTTCTTTAACTACCTCCCAAGATGTTGCTAGATGAGATTTTGTCCCTCCTGTGAAATTGGCAAGGTCTGATTTCTAGATTATGACACTATTCTGTTTTAACCCTCTCCGATAAACAAAATCAAGACCGACTGGGGTAGTGACTTGACCTTGCAGATGACTAGTGGGAGGAGGCCCTTCTTAGGGTTAACTCCACCACATCCTCATGTGCTCGGTTAAGTTTCATTTAGTTCAAAGTCTTGCACAGAATTCATCAAAGTCTTGCACAGAATACATCAAAGAAAAATGGAGTAAATTCCTCCCAGACACGAATGACACGTGATAGATGTTCATTCACTCCTGCAGACCATATATTTTATTCATGTTCTAAGCTGTCTGAGTATTGGGTCATCCTTTTCTAATACTCTCTCTCTCTCTAAAATTATAGATATTGACCTGCAGACTTGTCCTCAAATAGCAATATTTTGGAGTTCCATCTTTGTTGCATAGTCTCACTAAAAGTGAAGCAGACGCTGTAGCGTTTGCCTCCCTTATAGCCCGCCGGCAGCTCTTGCTTCACTGGATATCTTTCAAACCTCCCACTGCATCATCCTGTTTGAAAGATTGAATGTCTTTTCCACACTTAGAAAAAATGTTATACACTCTGAGAGGATGTACTGATAACTTTTTCTTGAGATGGCAGCCTTTTAATTTCCTTTTTTTTGAACAGTTGCCTTCTCTGGAACAGGAGTAAGAATTTTGGCCAACGGCATATGGGAGGGTGTGGGAAGGAAGGGATCATATGTTGTGATATTTTTGTGTTTTTGTGCATATTTATATATTTCCAATCATAAACATAGATATTTTTTTAATGTATGCTGCTTTTTCTGTTAAAGAGAGGGAGGTGGTTCAATAAGTATAGGGGGTAAAAGCATGTATCTGGTCAATTTGTATTCTGTATTTCTTTATGTCCAATTAAAAAATGTGTATATATATATATATATACAATTTTTTTTATATTCTGTTCTCAATTGCAGTACCTCGGCAAGCAGTATCTTTTATTTTTCACCTTTTGTCATTCGTTTCCTGGTTCTATCCACCTGTCCCTTCAACTCAACCATTTCTTGCTTGTGCTTCTGCTGTGCACTGCGGTACTCTGCTGGAGGCCTTACTTCAGGGCTGACCTGGAGAGAACCTTTACAAAGCCTGCAACTGATGGTTTATTTTGGAGGGCGTCTGTTGCAATTTCTGCTGTTTTTTCGCTTATGGCATTGTGATCTAACAGTCTCAGCCCTTTGGCACAGATTGGGTTTATATCGCTGCTGAGGTCAGCAATACATTTTCCTGTGGATGAGGGATCACTTATTAGTGGGGGAATGGCTGCCAGCCACTGATTGTTAGCTTAGCTTCTAATGTAAAGCTAGCCCTGTTCACTTAAAGCACTAAAAGGTCCCCTACAATTCGTGAGACGTCATTAGTAAACACCCACTCCCGTTCAACCCAATCGGTGTTTCTTGCTAGCAATTTTACTGGAACACGTGGTAATATAAAGTAATACTCGTCGCGTCTACTCACACTCCTGAAGCGCGAGAGACAGAGATATTATTTTGCTTCGGCCAAACTAATATATCTTCTCAAATTTCCTTAAATATTTTGACTCGCTGAATTCACACTCTGAATGGCACACATAAACTATCCATGTCTCAATTGTCTCAAGCCTTCTTTATCCTGTCTCCCCTTAATTTACACTGATTGAAGTGGATTTAACAAGCAACATCAATAAGGGATCATAGCATTCACCTGGTAAGTCTATGTAATTTAATGTTTAGTAAACTCAGTGTATATTGCCTCTAACTATTTTATCCCCCATCTCTCCATCTCTGTGTAGTGGTGAGGCTGGAGTGTTGACTTGGATCACCCATGGCTTTGCTAATTCTCTTCCCCAGCCTGCTGGGACAGCCCGGCTAGGCAGATCCAACACTGAGGTAAGCACTATGATATGTCATCATAGCAAATAGATACTAATGTTGGTGGATTTCTAATTGGTAAGAAATGGAGATCCACTACAGATTTGTGTCAACGTTACTGCAAGATCGTTTTGAGTTAAATCTCGTGTGCCATGTTTGACTCTGTTCTCTGTTTATCCTTATCCTTCAGCCCTCCACCACACAGGAGGAGAACAGGTACAGCACTTCTGTGTCTGCGTGTCTGTGCATTTTCCAGAGGCAGTTTACTACTGAGTGTTGTTTATTCTGTTTATTCTCCTGTGTGGACATCACTATTCAAGAGTTAGTAAATGGTCTCACGCTGATTAATACTATGTTACACACTTAATTTGTAAATTGGGAGGTGTCGGAACAAATAGTGAGCCTGAGGGTGGTACAGCAACGCATGAAAAAGAAAATCACCTTTGTAATCAAGTATTGCATGGATTTTCAGCGATTTTGCATACTGGCATAGAGCAGTAGAGTAGAGGCACTTTCAGAAGTTGCACACATGGGGGGAGGGGAGTTTGTAGCATAGAGTCTGGGAAAAATGTTGCCTTTCATAAATAATTTTAGATGATTGAAGACTTAACAGGATTTTTTTTTATACCTCACAAATTATCAAAATGACTACTTTGACACTGACAAACTGAGATTATGAGATTTTTAAAAACAACCTCGTCTTGAATCCACCAATAGCTTAGGTGTGTGGAGATACACAGTACTAGTCAAAAGTTTGGACACACCTACTCGTTCAAGGGTTTTTCTTTAATTTTTACTATTTTCTAAATTGTAGAATCATAGTGAAGACATCAAAACTATGAAATAACGAAAAAAAAGTGTTAAACAAATCAAAATATGTTTTAGATTTGAGATTCTTCAAAGTAGCCACCTGTGAGGATCGTCGCTGGAGACAGGAAGAAGGTACAGGGAGAACATTTAATCAATTATGGACATGAAACAGGACAGAACAGCGTCTGGACAGGGGACAAAATAACGACATCAATGCAGACACCGGGAATAACGTGAGGAACAGACAGATAAAGGGGAGACAATCAAATAATGATGGAGTTCAGGTGCGCGTAATGTAGGGGACAGGTGTGCATAATGATAGGCAGTCTGGTGCTCCCACGGCAAAGCGGCTGAGGCGTGGGAGCCTGGCGAACCGGCTGAGGCGTGGGAGCCTGGCGAACCGGCTGAGGCGTGGGAGCCTGGCGAACCGGCTGAGGCGTGGGAGCCTGGCGAACCTGCTGCGGGGTGGGAGCCTGGCGACCCGGCTGCGGCGTGGGAGCCTGGCGAACCGGCTGAGGCGTGGGAGCCTAATGGCCGGCTGAAGCATGACGTGGGGTGGGCGCCTGCCGAGACCACCGGGGCGAGAAAAACCTCTTGATCCAGCTATGGCATGGAAGCCCGACGAGCTAGCTGAGGCACCCCCGGAACCGGACCCAACATCACCAACAACAAACAAGGCCTCCCTGATGCTTCCAATTTTAGTGTCAACATTCTGGGAGGATCGAAACTTTTGACAGATGTGCATAATGATAGGCCGTCTGGCGCCCTCGAGTGCCAGAGAGGGAGAGCGAGAGCAGGCGTGACACCACCCTTTGCCTTGATGGCAGCTTTGCACATTTCAATTAACAGGTGTACCTTGTTAAAAGTTAATTTGTGGAATTTCTTTCCTTCTTAATGCGTTTGAGCCAATCCGTTGAGTTGTGACAAGGAGAGGGTGGTATACAGAAGATAGCAGTTTTTGGTAAAAGACCAAGTCCATATTATGGCAAGAACAGCTCTAATAAGCAAAAAGAAACGACAGTCCAACGTTACTTTAAGACATGAAGGTCAGTCAATACGGAAGATTTCTGGAACTTTGAACGTTTCTTGAAGTGCCGTCGCAAAACCCATCTAGTGCTATAATGAAACTGGCTCTCATGAGGACCACAACAGGAAGACCCAGGGTTACCTCTGCTGCAGAGGATAAGTTCATTAGAGTTGCTTGGGCCAAGAAACACGAGCAATGGACATTAGAACGGTGGAAATCTGTCATTTTGGTTCTAACCGTTATGACTAGGTGAATGGATGATCTCTGCACGTATGGTTCCCACGTGATGCATGAAGGAGGAGGTTTGATGGTGTGGGGATGCTTTGCTGGTGACACTGTCACTGATTTATTTAGAATTCAAGGCAAACTCAACCAGCATGAATACCACAGCATTCGGCAGCGATACGCCGTCCCATCTGTTTTGCGCTTAGTGGGACTTTCATTTGTTTTCAACAGAAGAAGGACCCAACACACCTCCAGGCTGTGTAAGGGCTATTTGACCAAGAAGGAGAGTGATGGAGTGCTGCATCAGATGACCTGTGTCGTGGAAATTTCCTCTATTTACCAAATCATGGGAGCAAACCACACACACAAGTCAGAGTTAGTTAGCAAAGTCCATCTTTAATTATATCAGCTCTATCACAATCCTGTGACTCTCAGGTAATTCAGTGTCTCTCAGTGAATTCTCTGAGAGCCCCTCCTGCATTGCAACTGCGATCCTTTAATAGCAAAGAACACACATAGTCAGACAGCATAGACATAATAAATCGTTCAGCTTTGTCCCCTTACTCAAACCCCAGAACCATAAACCAATCCTCCATATCAACAGGCATATATCAAATTGTCATTTAGATACAACCAATTCTAAATACAACCAATCCTGGACAAACTCACGGAGAGGAGAATGAGGCTATAGGTTAAGATAGAAACAACATTAGAGGGAGCATAGAATGATTCCAGACACTGCCACCCTCCTTTCCCCGCTGGGAAAGGTAGGGAGTAAAAGATATGTTTACACATAATGACACTTTGACCTCTTCCCTCTCTGCGGCCCATGCAACTTAGTCTTGACATAGAACAGATAACTGCAACCCCGCCACAGTATTATACAAAAATACCATTCTGATGAGAAGTAACTTACACACATTTGATGAATATAAAACATCTTACATATGTTACCAACAAATTCTGATTCTTCCACAACACCTGGCCTCCACAATCCTCCCACCTCAACCCAATTGAGATGGACTGCAGAGTGAAGGAAAAGCAGCCAAAAAAGTGCTCAGCATAGGTGAGAACTCCTTCAAGACTGTTGGAAAAGCAATCCAGGTGAAGCTGGTTGAGAGAATGCCAAGAGTGTGCAAAGCTGTCATCAAGGCAAAGGATGGCTACTTTGAAGAATATAAAATATGTATATATATACAAATTTAACACTTCTTTGGTTACTACATGATTCCATGTGTTATTTTATAGTTTTAATGTCTTCACTATTATTCTGCAATTTAGAAAATAGTACAAATAAATAAAAAAATGAGTAGGTGTCCAAGCTTTTGACTGGTACTGTACATATTGTACAATATTAGGGGAAATTATAGACCTATAAAAGCTTTCCAGTTTCACTGACTCACCCAATGATGCGCAGCTCACTCACTGGTGATGGCTGATGCCCATGTCAAAAGCCTCTATCTTCTTTTACTCTGTACAATATTGTTCGCTCAATAGGCCTATTTGGAAGTTGATAACATATTTGGTAGCCTACAGGGAGATTAGTATTTTTTTAGCAGGAGTCATTTGCTTTCCAATCTGTTTTCCCTCGATTGTATTTGAAATATAGCGAAATAGCTGTTTTACCTGTATGCTGTTCACTGACAGATTTGCAGCGTGTTCCCAACTGTAGGCATGCCTCGTGATTGGGTTACACCAAAAAGTTCTACAGTGACACCATCGAGAGCATCTTCACTGGCTGCATCACCGCTTGGTATCGCAATTGCACCGCCCTTGACCACAAAGCGCTACAAAGGGTGGTGCGGACAACCCAGTACATCACTGAGGCCAAGCTCCCTGCCATCCAGGACCTCTATATCAGGCAGTGTCAGAGGAAAACACGGAAAATTGCCAAAGATTCCAGCCACCAAATTCATAGACTGTTCACTCTGCTACAGTCCGGCAAATACTACCAGAGCATCGGCTCTCGGACCCACAGGCTCTAAGACAGCTTCTACCCCCAAGTCATAAGACTGCTAAGTAGCCAGACTGCTAAATAGTCAACTAATGGTATCCAAACTATCTTGCACTGACCCTACGCACACTCACTAGACTTAATATACACACTCACTCACACACACTTTTACACTCATTGTTTGCTGCTGCTATTCTGTTCTTTATTTTACTATTATTATGATCTACCACTTTACCCTGCCTGCATGTACAGTGCATTCAGAAAGTATTCAGACCCCTTCCCTTTTTCCACATTTTGTTACATTACAGCCTTATGCTAAAATGGATTAAATAACAAAAATGCATCAATTTACACACAATACCCCATAATGACTAAGCAAAAAAGTATTCAGACCCTTTGCTATGAGTCTAGAAATTCCACTCAGGTGCATCCTGTTTCCATTGACCATCCTTGATATGTTTCTGCAACTTGATTGGAGTCCACCTGTGGTAAATTCAATTGATTGGACATGATTTGGAAAGGCATGCACCTGTCTATACAAGGACCACAGTTGACAGTGCATGTCAGAGCAAAAACCAAGCCATGAGGTCGAAGGAATTGTCTGTAGAGCGCCGAGAAAGGATTGTTTCAAAGCACAGAGCTGAGGAAGGATACCAAAACATTTCTGCAGCATTGAAGTTCCCCAAGAACACAGTGGAATCCATCATTCTTAAATGGAAGACGTTTGGAACCACCAAGACTCTTCCTAGAGCTGGCCGCCCGGCCAAACTGAGCAATCGGGGGAGAAGGGCCTTGGTCAGGGAAGTGGCCAAGAACCCGATGATCACTCTGACAGAGTTCCTGAGTTCCTCTGTGGAGATGGGAAAACCTTCCAGAAGGACAACCATCTCTGCAGCACTCCACCAATCAGGGCTTTATGATTGAGGTGCCAGACGGAAGCCACTCCTCAGTAAAAGGCACATGCCAGCCCGCTTGGAGTTTGCCAAAAGGCACTTAAAGAACTCTCAGCCCATGAGAAACAAGATTATCTGGTCTGATGAAACCAAGATTTAACTATTTGGCCTGAATGCCAAGCGTCACGTCTGGAGGAAACCTGGCAACATCCCTACGGTGAAGCATGGTGGTGGCAGCATCATGCTGTGGGGATGTTTTTCAGCGGCAGGGACTGGGAGACAATTCAGGAGAAAAGTACAGAGAGATCCTTGAGGACTGTGTCGGCCATGAACACAAACTTAAAGGAATTGATAGGCCTGCTCCGTGTATTCAACAGCTGAGGTTGGAGCTCTGGCTTGTTTTTTTGTACTGTTCCTACCATCGTCAGGTTCCTCTTGAGGAGCTCCTGTCCCAGCTTGTGTGAAGTAAAAAGGTTATTGCATGTGATGTTGTGGCCACGGAGTCCCTGTGTCACGTCCAGAACAACCCACATCCCTTGGTTCTTCTCAGAGACTCCTCCATCTGGCTTCCCCTTAGACACATGCAAGTTCCACGCTTATGATGAAGCAGCGTCACAGGCAAACCAGATCTTGATTCCATATTTAGACGGTATGTACTGCCTGAAGGGGCAGTGGTCCCTAAATGGCATAAGCTGCTCATCAACAATAACGTTGGGCCCAGGGTTGTAAAACAGGGGAAGGCAGTCCTCCCACCTGTCCCACACTGACCTGATTGCAGCAAGCTTGTCTCTCTGCCGCCGAGCTGGTATGGTGTCTCGGTTATTGGAATAATCCTGGAAATAATATTAAAGTTTTCCAGAGACATTGTTGCACGGAAAAGTTCTCCGCCAGTTTCTGCATCCCACAGGGATTCTGTGGATTCCCCATTGCATCTGAAAACATCAGCAAGGAACATAGTCACAAAGTATGCATGTAAATGAGTTTGGTCCATCTCCTTCCAAAAACATGCCTTCCCTCCAAATTGGTGCAGTCCAGAATGATTTTCTGGTTGGTGTCTGGGATGAACAGTTCAAAAGAAGACTTGTCCTGCACATGAGTAACCGCCATCCGCGTCGGCCCTGGTTGCATCCTTATCACATTGGCAGCCATGCGGTGTGGCTCATTCCTTGGACAAAAAGACTATTCAATTTCACAATTTTTTTTACATCCATATTTCTCCTCCTGCAGCCTTCTGATAAACTGGTTGCTGACGGGCTGGTCCTGGGGCTGGCTGAGGGTCAATCTCATCCTCTTCTTCCAACTCACTGTCAGACTCCGAATTGACAGAGACATGATCCTCATATTCGAAAATGTCTTAATCTTCCAAAGTGGTAGACGCACCATCCTAACTAATTTCTCTCTCTGCAAAGATTATTTCAAAGGCCCTCTGAGCAGAGATTATTTTTGCCATACTGATTGATTGTGGTAAGGAGCCTCACATGCAAAGCTATTTATTTGTTGTGTCCCTCCCCCAATTTGCACCTGGCTGGGGTAGAGTGTGGTAAAATACAGAATTTTTATAATGTATTTTAAATAATGTATTGTAATAACATTGTGCAGGTTCCCGCAAGACATTATGTAGTTTCACACACTACAAAGGGTAAAGAGTGCGAGAAACGTGGGAGACAGGCAGACAGGCAGGGAGACAGACAGGTTCTTGGTGTTATGTTGAAACAGCAGGCCCGGGGAGGAGAAAGAGAAGAGCGAAGGCACACAGCAAACCTTTTTGTTTCATTTTTGCTTGTTTTCATCTACACACACACACACACACACATTTCCACACTTTTATTAGCTTCGGGTCCAGTGGAACCAAATAATAAATATGTAATATAAATGTGTAAGGGGGGTGCACAGTGTGCACTCAACGAAATTGTGTTATTTGACATGTTCTTCACAGAAGATAAGCCAAGGCCAATGATTCTCAGGTTGAAAAAAATAATTAATTGTATCATTTTTCTTATACTAAACATTGAAAAATGGTCCCACAGACACGAACACCACACAAGGGATAAGAACTTAAGAACTATTTGACAGACAGGGCACAATGTTTCCTCAATATTAAGGTGTACTGCAGGAGTCGATTTTGGGACCAGTTCTCGTTACTATTTATAAATAATATTGGTCTATGTATTAAATCCTGTAATATTAATCAGTATGCAGATGATACAGTAATGTATGCCATTGCACCGACAGTTGACCAAGCTATGTGAGAGCTGCGATCTGATTTTGATACATTACAGAAAGCCCTTGTTGATTTAAAACTTGCACTTAATGCGGGCAAAACAAAATATGTTGTTCTCTAATTCATGTAAAATTTGTCTCGGATGGGCTCTATATTCACTTATTGGATGGTTCTCTCGTCGAGCGGGTTCCCGCCTATAAATATCCCGGCATTTGGATTGATGAAGAACGTTTAAAAAACATACTGATGAGCTAGGTTAAAAGCTAAGGTTTAAAGTGGGCTTGTACGGCAGAAAGTACAGTCAACTTTCCTGACAGATCTTGACTATGGTGACACCATTTACCAGAATGCAGAAGCCACTACTCTTGAGATGCCGTCTACGATAGAGCCCGTAACTTTATTACAGGTGGAAGTTTTAATACTAGTTGAATCACTTTTTTAATCACGTTTTGAAAGTTTTAATCACTGCATCCTGTATCAGACGGTAGCTCACTTCATTACTCCCTTGTTTACAAAGAGATACCAAACCCATTCATTCTTGAGGTATTGCTTGTCTCGAACAAAGTTTGGTAAAACTGCACCACAGTTATGGAATGCATTACAAAACAAATGACACCTGGATAGGTCAGTTTAATTAAGTGTTCACCGAAGTGTGCACTTGTTTCAATTGATTCTTATAGCTTGTTGATGTAATACATTTATAGCTGTCTTGTAGTATTTTTTAAAATATCTTTGTTGTTGCCGTATTGATGTCATTTTTGTCCTCAGGTGACCATTGTAAATGGGACACTGGTCTCAATTCGGTTCCCCTGAATAAATAAAAGTTAATACATTTTGTACTTACATGAGTTTTGTAGATATCGCTAACCTAATGGGAAAGGGATTAGCACCATCTAAATGCTGCCAATCGTTCCCATAATACTTCCCATTCATTGGCATCTATTTTTTATTTATTCAGATTTAGAATGCCATGGTGAAAATATTAAGTTCAATGTAACAAATATAAGCTACAATACCTGAATTTAGCATCTTCTGATATGTCAAACCTAAAAAGTCCAAAACTCGTACCAGTTCTGCCACTGCCCACGCTTGCGTTACTGTAAACTGCTTTCACAGCCCCCCCATCGCATTCTAATGCATATATTTAGCAAAGCCGCAGCCAAAGCTGTCAATGAAAGTGGTTGTTAATCAAAACAATTTTCATATTTTATCTCTCCACAGGCAGGGGTCAGTCATCGGCTGGATTGCCCAGGGATTGGCCAGTGTGGTTCCACAGCCTGAATTGAAAAACATGGAGGAGGTGGAGCCTGCAGAGACAACAGAGGTACATATGGAATGGTCTGACAGGTGCCCTGAAGGGTTCCGCAGATTTTATTTGAGTAATAGCCTGTAGCAGTGTTGTCTGAACTTTCATCTAAGTCAGTTAAATTGGTTGTGGTTAAGTGTTGTAGCTATAGAACAGCCCCTACCTAAAATCACACTGTACACTAAAAATGTTAAAGTAAAGAGGACTTAGGTAACCCCTCAAGCATGTGTTAACTTCAATCAGCAAGCTCTAATAAATAAATCTCAGAGGACCAAAATGTATTATTCATAGTTAAATTATAGCATTAGCTTTCTTTGACTCATCTCTGTCCTGTACTTGGAACCAGGATAGACGTTTTTAACAGCATTTCCATACAGATTGCAGAGGTGATCAAGGTGCCGGAGGTTAAGAAAAAACCTAGCGTAAGTAGCTACATCAAGGGCCTTGCTAATATGCTAACCAAAACTACTCATGGCTTATGCTAACATGTAGCATTAGCTTTCTCAAACTCTCAATTCTGTACTTGGTGCCAGGCTAGCCATGTTTAACAGCATTTCCATTCAGATTGCAGAGGTGAGCAAGGCGCCGGAGGTTAAGAAAAAACCTAGCGTAAGTAGCTACATCAAGGGCCTTGCTAATATGCTAACCAAAATTACTCATGGCTTATGCTAACGTGTAGCATTAGCTTTCTCAAACTCTCAATTCTGTACTTGGAGCCAGGCTAGCCATGTTTAACAGCATTTCCATTCAGATTGCAGAGGTGAGCAAGGCGCCGGAGGTTAAGAAAAAACCTAGCGTAAGTAGCTACATCAAGGGCCTTGCTAATATGCTAACCAAAATTACTCATGGCTTATGCTAACGTGTAGCATTAGCTTTCTCAAACTCTCAATTCTGTACTTGGTGCCAGGCTAGCCATGTTTAACAGCATTTCCATTCAGATTGCAGAGGTGAGCAAGGCGCCGGAGGTTAAGAAAAAACCTAGCGTAAGTAGCTACATCAAGGGCCTTGCTAATATGCTAACCAAAATGCCCCATGGCTTACGCTAACGTGTAGCATTAGCTTACTTAAACTCTCCATTCTGTACTTGGAGCCAGGCTAGCCATGTTTAACAGCATTTCCATTCAGATTGCAGAGGTGAGCAATGCGCCGGAGGTTAAGAAAACACCTACCGTAAGTAGCAACGTCAAGGGCCTTGCTAATATGCTAACCAAAATGACTCATGGCTTATGCTAACGTGTAGCATTAGCCTTTTCAAACTCTCATGTATGTACTTGGAGCTAAGCTAGTCATGTTTAATAGAATTTCCATTCAGATTCCAGAAATGACCAAGCATAAGTAGCTAGCTATAATATGGGCGCTGCTATGCTACGCTAACTTAAACCCAATGCTAACGGACCTGCTACAGCCATGTTCAAACTTGGTTCTAGACATCCATTCGCCACAATGTCCCATTTGCTACCCATCCCCCACCCCAGCTGTGCCTTAACTTAAGGCTGAGAGGGCGGGTTCTTGCTGGCAACAATGATTCACATGTCATCCGCTCAAGCAGGTTCTGCGAAGTGGTGATTCCTGTGGTTTAGCTGTTTGATGATCTATGGGGATCGATAACTCTTGACCTGGAGAGAAAAGGGTTTTCCACAATCCCTGATTGGAGAATCAAATTTATATGAGTCAGCTATCAAAACCGAATGATATTATCCAATCACATAACATCTCAATTTGAACGTCTCCTCACTTCAGTGGCAGCATTTGGAAGAATTTGACAGCAGTCATTCCATGCATGCATGCACTGTGTGATAATGAATTAAGAATACAGCGGGTGTTTCATAACATGCATACTACCATGCTCCACACTCTCATACTCCGAGTGCATTCTCAGAGGACATTCTCTTGAGTACGTTATTGTGAGGACGAGAGTATGGAGAACAAATAAAACATTATATTTGAAAAGCACTCACACTCCCCCTACTGTATTACCTCACACTGGACCTCCCCATTCACTGAACCTTCTTCTAGCCAAGGATAATGGCAACAATAGAGATTAAACAAGATATACGAAAAGCAAACGTTTTTTCATAACTATCGGCAAGCTATATGTGAATCGTAATAATCAAGCTAACCAGATAATTTTCGCCTGTTAATCTAACTCAAACTAATGTTATGCAAGGTAACTTAGATGTGAAATCTTTGTGGCTATCTAGCTAGCGAACAGTAGTAGCTCGCCAGTTGCCGTTAGCCCTATTGATTTACTATGGGCTTGCAATCTACTTACACTACAGTGGGTATTGTAGGCAGGTAATGCCAAAATTAACACAGTATGTACTTATTAATGTATCAAGATAAAATATTGTAGTAAGGCAACATATGAGATGTGAATGGGCAACATTTCATTCTAAAGTCGGGGTATATTTTCTCTCGCTTCAGCTCAAATAATGGACACCATTGATTTCAAGTTTTGCGCAGTTTTTTCTCACATGGTTCCGTCATATTTCTACGCATACTTTCTGTTGAAGCTTGCATCGATGCATCCTTCAAAATATGTACAAATGGAGTACTCGTCCGAGAAGTGCCCTCCGTGCTCCATTTCGCGTACTTTTGATTTGGACTCATACTCCAATATGCGGAGCACGGTAGTATGCATTTTGAGAAACATATTTCTAACCCTGTAGCTGTTCAGGTCCAGAGTTGTGTATATGTGCAGGTTCCTGCTGTGGCTTGTACAGTATGTGAGAAGGCCTTTTAAGACATGAAGAGCATCCCCTGTCTAAGAGAAAGTTGCAATTGTATGACAAAACGCACAAACCTACAGTGCCTTCAGAAAGTACACACACTCCTTGACTTTTTCCACATTTTGTTGTGTTACAGCCTGAATTTTAAATAGATTTGGTGTCACTGGACTACACACACAATACCCCATAATGTCAAAGTGGAATTATTTTTTAGAAATATTTACAAATGAATACAAAATGAAAGCTGAAATGTCTTGAGTCAATACATATTCATCCCCTTTGTTATGGCATGTCTAAATATGTTCAGGAGTAAACATTTGCTGAACAAGTCACATAATAAGATGCATGGACTCACTGTGTGCAATAGTAGTGTTTAACATGATTTTTGAATGACTACCTTATCTCTGTACCCCACAGATACAATTATCTGTAAGGTCCCTCAGTCAGGCAATGAATTTCAAACACAGATTCAACCACAAAGACCAGGGAGGTTTTCCAATGCTTAGCAAAGAAGGGCACCTATTGGTAGATGGGTAAAAATAGAAAAAGAAGACATTGAATATCCCTTTGAGCATGGTGAAGTTATTCATTACACTTTGGATGGTGTATCAATTTACCCAGTCCCTACAAAGATACAGGCGTCCTTCCTAACTCAGTTGCCGGAGAGGAAGTAAATCGCTCAGCAATTTCACCATGAGTCCAATGATGACTTAAAAGAAAGTTGAATGGCTGTGATAGGAGAAAACTGAGGATACATCAACAATTTTGTAGTTACTCCACAATACTAACCTAAATGACAGAGTGAAAAGAAGGAAGCCTGTACATAATACAAATATTTCAAAACGTGAAATAAGACACTAAAGTAATAAAAATAAAAAAAAGTGGCAAAGAAATTCACTTTATTTCCTGAATACAAAGAGTTATGTTTGGGCCAAATCCAACACATTACTGAGAACCACTCTTCATATTTTCAAGCATGGTGGTGGCTGCATCATGTTATGGGTATGCTTGTCATCAGCAAGGACTAGGGAGTTTTTTGGGATAAAAAGACACAGATTAGAGCTAAGCACTGGAAAAATCCTAGAGGAAAACCATGTTCAGTCTGCTTTCCAACAGACACTGGGAAACAAATTCACCTTTCAGCAGGACAATAAACAAAAACACAAGGCCAAATATACGCTAGAGCTGCTTACCAAGACGACATTGAATGTTCTTGAGTGGGCCTAGTTAGTTTTGACTTAAATCTGCATGAGAATCTATGGAAAGAAAATGGCTGTCTAGCAAAGATCAACAACCAACTTGACAGAGCTTGAATAATTTTCAAATGTTGCACAATCCAGGTGCGCAAAGCTCTTAGACTAAAAAAACCTACCGCTGTAATCGCTGCCAAAAGTGACATGTATTAACTTTCTGTAATATTTTCTTCCATAAATGTCTAGAAACATGTTTTCACTTTGTTATTATGTGGTATTGTTTGTAGATGGGTAAAAAAACATATATTTAATAAATGTTTTATTCAGGCTGTAACACAACAAAATGTGGAATAATTCAAGGGTTATGAAGACTTTCTGAATGTACACAAACTACATACGACTCATTACAATGCTTATCTGTTATTGTTGAGTATTGACAGATGTTCTGTGAATGTTTGTTTGTTTCACTTCAGGTGCATGCTATCCAAGATGTCCCAGGTGAGAGCTAACAACATATTTCTTCTGTGGGTAGAAGTACTAGCATGATGATAATCATGACATTGCGTGTGGTTCTATTGATGATTTTGGGGTGGGGGTGATGATGATGATGATGATGATGATCAACTCCTTATCTCTAGATGCAGAGCCTCTTCCTCATATTCCTGTGGTGGAGGTTATGTCAGATGAAGAGCCTCAAGAAGAGAAGGGAATCCCACCCAGGTGTGTGTGTGTGTGTGTGTGTGTGTGTGTGTGTGTGTGTGTGTGTGTGTGTGTGTGTGTGTGTGTGTGTGCATGAATGCCTCTCTCCTTCAATCTCTATCTTCTACCCAATTTGTTGTCTCCAATGACATTCTAATGTGTGTTTTTGTGCCTGTGTGTGGTGTGTTCTGTTCTCAGGGTGTATGAGTGGATCAAACAGGGTTTTGAGAAGGTGGTTCCACAGCCAGCTGACAACAAAGACGTCTCAGCGAAGGCCGCCTGCCCACAGAAAGGTTATCTTCTAACACGCAGAGATCCTCATATTTATTATAGGGATGCTTGGGGGTGCTGAGCAATAGGTTACTCTATATTGGTTCCACAGCCTATCACCAATCTTATATCTTGTTCTGAGGCTAGAAACCTCATGCACCAGCAAGCCTATATACATTTATTTTTTTACATTTGTTGCATATTTATGAGCTGTTGGTTCTGCCCTTGCAGTGACCTCTAAATCTCCGGAAGCTGAAGAGGAGGCCAAAGCAAAGTGAGTCTCACAGACGTTTACGCTTTGTATTTACACTACAAGCTCATTGATACATTTGATACACAAATATGTACTTATTCATGTAAATATTACAGATTGTACAGAGGTTGTAAAGGGAACTATTTGAACATTTTTCTGCAATCTCTATAACGCTGTTGTATTGTTATGTACAGTGGCAAGAAAAGGTATGTGAACCTTTTGGAAATACCTGGATTTCTGCATAATTTGGTCATAGAATTTGATCTGATCTTCATCTAAGTCACAACAATAGACAAACACAGTCTGCTTAAACTATTAACACACAAGCAATTATCTGTTTTCATGTCTTTATTGAACACACTGTGTAAATATTCTCAGTGTCCGGGTTTGGAAAAGTATGTGAACCCTTGGATTTAATAACAGGTTGACCTACCTTTTGGCAGCAATAACCTCAATCAAATGTTTTCTGTAGTTGCGGATCAGACCTGCACAATGGTCAGGAGGAATTTTGGACCATTCCTCTTTACAAAACTGTTTCAGTTCAGCAATATTCTTAGGATGTCTGGTGTGAACTGCTCTCTTGAGTTCATGCCACATCATCTCAATCAGTTTGAGGTCAGGACTATGACTGGGCCACTCCAGAAGGCGCATTTTCTTCTGTTGAAGCCATTCCGTTGTTGATTTACTTCTATGTTTTAGGTCAGTATCCTGTTGCGTCACCCAAGCTCTGTTGAAATTCAATTCTCCTGCAAAATGTCTTGATATACTTGGGAATTCATTTTTCCGGTAATGATAGCAAGCTGTCCAGGCCCTGAGGCAGCAAAGCAGCTCCAAACCATGATGCTTCCTCCACCATACTTTACAGTTGGGATGAGGTTTTGATGTTGGTGTGCTGTGCCTTTTTTTCTCAACATATAGTGTTGTGTGTTCCTTCCAAACAACTCAACTGTAGTTTCATCTGTCCACAGACTATTTTGCCAGTAGCACTGTGGAACATCCAGGTGCAATTTGGCAAACTTCATACTTGTAGCAATGTTTTTCTTGGACAGCAGTGGTTTCTTCTGTGGTGTCCTCCCATGAACACCATTCTTGTTTAGTGCAACTGGGTCCTGGACTTCCTGACGGGCCACCCCCAGGTGGTGAGGGTAGGTAACAACATCTCCACCCCGCTGATCCTCAACACTGGGGCCCCACAAGGGTGCGTTCTCCGCCCTCTCCTGTAATCCCTGTTCACCCATGACTGCGTGGCCGTGCACGCATCCAACTCAAGGGGCCCTCAGAGTGTGGTGTCAGGAAAATAACGCCACACTCAATGTCAACAAAACAAAGGAAATTATCGTGGACTTCAGGAAACAGCAGAGGGAGCAGCCCCCTATCCACATTGACAGGACAGTAGTGGAGAAGGTGGAACGTTTTAAGTTCCTCGGCGTACACATCACAGACAAACTGAAATGTTCCACCCACACAGACAACGTGGTGAAGAAGGTGCAGCAGCGCCTCTTCAACCTCAGGAGGCTAAAGAAATTTGGCTTGTCACCAAAAACATTAAAACTTTTACAGATGCACAATCGAGAGCATCCTGTCGGGCAGTATCACTGGCTGGAACGGCAACTGCTCCACCCACAACCATAAGGCTCTCCAGAGGGTAGTGAGGTCTGCACAACGCATCACCGGGGGCGAACTACCTGCCCTCCAGGACACCTACAGCACCCGATGTCACAGGAAGGCCAAAAAGATCATCAAGGACAACAACCACCCGAGCCACTGCCTGTTCACCCCGCTATCATCCAGAAGGCGAGGTCAGAACAGGTGCATCAAAGCGGGGCCCGAGAGACTGAAAAACAGCTTCTATCTCAAGGCCATCGGACTGTTAATCAGCCATCACTAACTTTGAGTGGCTGCTGCCAACACACTGACTCATCTCTAGCAACTTTAATAATGAAAACAATTGATGTAATAAAGTTATCACTAGCCACTAAACAATGCTACTTTATATAATGTTTACATACCCTAGATTGCTCATCTCATATGTATATACTGTACTCTATACCCTATGCTGTTTGGCCATCGCTCATTCATATATTTTTATGTACATATTCTTATTCATTCCTTTACACTTGTGTGTGAATAAGCTAGTTGCTGTGAAATTGTTATGTTAGATTACTTGTTAGATATTACTGCATGGTCGGAACTAGAAGCACAAGCATTTCGCTACACTCGCATTAACATCTGCTAACCATGTGTATGTGACAAATTTAAAAAAATATTTAGATTTTATGTATCGTAGACTCGTCAACAGAAATGTTAGCATGTTCCAGAGATTTCTGTAAGTCTTTAGCTCGCACTCTAGGATTCTTCTTAACCTCATTGAGCATTCTGTGCTGTGCTCTTGCAGTTATCTTTGCAAGATGGCCACTCCTAGGGAGAGTAGCAACGGTGCTGAACTTTCTCAATTTATAGACAATTTGTCTTACCGTGGACTGATGAACATCAAGGCTTTTAAAGATACTTTTGTAACCCTTTCCAGCTTTATGCAAGTCAACAATTCTTAATCTTAGGTCTTCTGAGATCTCTTTTGTTTGAGGCATGGCTCACATCAGGCAATGCTTCTTGTGAATAGCAAACTCAAATTTTGTGAGTGTTGCAAGGCAGCTCTAACCAACATCTCCAATCTCGTCTCATTGATTGGACTCCAGATTAGCGGACTCCTGACTCCAATTAGCTTTTGGAGAATTCATTAGCCTAGGGGTTCACATACTATTTCTAACCTACACTGTGAATGTTTAAATGATGTGTTCAATATAGACACGAAAAATATAATAATTTGTGTGTTAGTTTGAGCACACTGTTTGTCTATTGTTGTGACTTAGATGAAGATCAGATCAAATTTGATGACCAATTTATGCAGAAGTCTAGGTAATTCCAAAGGGTTCACATACTTTTTCTTGCCACTGTATCTGTTGTCATGACAGTGAGGAGGAGAAACAGCCCAAGTAGGTGACAAAATGGCTGCAGCTTATAATTAACAGGAAATGCCATGCTTATGACAACGATTAAGGCAGCCCCAATACCTCTCTGATTGAGAGGGTTAAATGGGTTAAATACAGAAGACACATTTCAGTAGAATGCATTCAGTTGTGCAACTGACTAAGTATCCCCTTTCCCTTCCCAGTGGTCTGACACATTCTCTACGCTGCTATAACATGGGAACGGCTTGCAAATACATTCATGACGCTGTTTTAACATAGTAATAGCCCTGAAATGTGCTATACTCGTAAAGCATGATAGCAGCTGTTAAACATGCTATATGATGTAGACAGTCCATTTTCTGACATCTCTGTTCTCCTTCTACAGTGTGGTGGGCTGGATTGTTCAGGGCTTCGGTCGTATGTTACCTCAGCCTGTCCTGACTCCAAGTGGATCGGTGAGTGACTAACCTCCTAATAGCACAAGACAACACACCCGGACAGTATTCATTAAGGCACACTGTAGCAAAACACTTTGCATGGTAAAGCACATTTCTTATCGGATAAGTTCAGGTAGTCCTTCCTTGTTTCAGTAAATGTTCTTCTGTTTGGTGCAATGACTGAACAATACCCTGGTTTTGGGTTAGAGATAAGGCTGGGGGAGTTCTTTATAATCAAATTTTCATTGTTATTCAAAGTTGTTCTTAAACTTCAACTGAACAGGACATTAACTGAAAGAGGACGTAGGTAAATGGGATCTGAAGTCTAACATATTTTGTTTTGTGTCTCCCCCTATGACAGGAGAACGCTGTTCAGAACAGTAAGTAAAGCTGGCCTCCTGACTTTCTCATACACATACCGCATCTCACAGATCATGAAACTCAAAATGGTGTTCGAAAAACAACATTATAGTCATATAAAATCCAAAACAGTGTACAAAGAAGTCTGAACTTCCAATAGACAACAGACAGGCAGGACAACAGAGAGTACAACCAGACATTGGCACTGCTCCTTTGAGTCTGATATCAGCTGTGGACACACTTCAGTGACCTGAGTTATGCTCTGAGGTAGTTTGATTGATTGATCAGTATAGTGGGCTGGTGATTTGCAGGTTCATTGATTGGTTGATTGGTTAATTACAAGGTGTACTGATTGGTTGATTATGGCTAGTGTCCATGATGAGGCAGACTCTAACTGGGCTCCTCTTCTCATTCTGTTTCAGGGGGGAAGGTGCGCTGAGAGCCCCTTAAACAAAAGGAGAAGGAAGACTGGGAAAAAGTCGCTCACAAAAACATATACACACACATAGAAGAGGAGACTAAACCACAGGCACACACTGATGATTGGAGCGAGACAGGCAGTTCAACAGACAGGCAAAAAAGACGGAAGAATGAATAAATGGACACACACTTAGCAGAGGAGGCTGGTGGGAGCAGCTATAGGAGGACAGGCTGACTGTAATGGCTGGAATTATATAAATGAAATGGAGTCATACATGTAGTTTCCATGTGTTTAAACTTAACGTAGCAGGCGTAACAGAAACGCCTGAGAATATCCGGTTTTCAGCGGAAAAGGAACCTAAGTCGGAAGATGGTTGTATCCCTGAAAACCAAATGCATCCAGTTGTTGGCAACTCCGCTAAGGGAAATAAAGAAAATAGAGTAGCACACTCTATATAAATTCCTGTAATTTAATGGGTAAATCACCAACGTTTCGGCATCCCTGTGCCTTCTTCAGGGTAATGTCACGAACGCTTGAACCAGGTTATGTAGACCAACAGTGCAATTAGTGCAACCAATGACAATAGTGAGGGTTGTGTCATAATTATTTATTTGATTACAATGAATTGAGTGAAACTGTAAAAAAAAGAAAGAAAAAAAAGAAGTGTTTCTAGCATATTAGATATATTAGGCTATTGTTATCCTATGGAAACGTAATTAAATATTGTACATAATATTAACATCAACATACTTTATTGTTTAATTCAATTTCACATACATATTTAAAATATATAAAGTCAATATTCAGACCACTAGGGGTCAATGTTTTCAGAAAGGATATCCAGTAAGCCTTCCTTAGTAGTAGTAGGATCTCAATGTTACCTCCTTCTTGGTAGAGCAACATGCTCAATGCCTGTGTATTTGAGGGAGGACGTGGGACCTGATGACTCTGATCACTGAACAACTGAAAAAGGATATTACAGAGATCGCAAACCTCCATTGAAAATTCACAGCAACGTCTATGAGATGAGCTTAATGACCCTATCAAACTGAATGAATCTCATTTAAGAGTAACGCTGACCTTCAGACCAAGATTACGACCGAACTGAGGGAGAGGAAAATCAAGAAGTATAAACGTGATTTGGAAGAACAACGGACGAATATACCTCTGGCGAGATCCTGAGCACAAGAAACCACAAAGCAGGAAAAGACAAGCCGATGACAGACGCAGAGGTCCTCTGTCAGACCAACTATCCACAGACAGCGCTAACTCTGGCTCCTCTAACAACTGTGAGCGTTTTTCTCAAAAGAGGACGGGGACACCAGGGACAACGTTGAGAACATCCCCCTCAGCATGTAAGAGGGTTCGACACATACGTAGAGGGAAGAAGAAATCCACTACCACCCCGCGACATCTATCAATTGAGATCCAAGACGGGCCCCCAGTCCAACAGGAGCTAAATGTATTCAACTTATCAAGTAAGACCCTGACATCAGCTCACCTTAGTGTAATCAATAAGGGGTTATCATTTGTACCCACTACATACATTAATGACTTTGACGTTTTTCTGTAATCTGAGATTCTTTGTCATCCTCAGTGAGATGAAAACATAGGTCTACCATGTTAATCAATAGACCTGCCCTACTGCGAGTCAAGCAGGAGATGGAGCCATCAACACAGCTGAGGGACCTGAGAACTCTGAGAGAACTACATTTAGAGCTAAAAGTTCATTTTTACCTCCCCCCAAACGCAATGCCTCCATAGACACCTTCTGCAGGATTGTTGAAAATTATGTAGGTGACCTACTGAAAGACAAACAGAAACACAAATCCTATGATAACCTGAGTAGTGATGAGAGAATGGGTCATAAGGACTTACAGACAGATCCTTCGATTATCATTAAAAAAAAGTGGCAAAGGAGGAGGAATTTGTATACGAAACAAATGTGACTATATGAATGAATGTCGCCGATGACTATCTAAAGGTTACTTTATCGCAAACTGAATCATGACCCTACCTTAGAATTCCAGCATAATATCTCATCCTCAGTGGAAAGCCGTTTGGAATCAGGACAAATCCCCCCCAAAATAATGGGAATTTCTATGTGTGAAAACTTTTTATACCGTTGCTAAATTGCACAAACAAGTGTCTCCTCCCCCAGGTAGACCCATTGTAGCAGCAGTCGACTCTGTGACGTCCAACATTTCTACGTTTGTGGACCACCACATTAAACCGATGGTTGAAAATCTCCCATCTTATGTCAAAGACACTACTCACATGATCTCATTGATAAAGGGCTTAGGAAGGATACCAGAGAGCACCCTGCTGGCCACTCTTGATGTGGAGAGCTTGTACACTAACATCCCACACACTGGAGACTTGCAGGCACTGCACCACTTCCTTCAGCAGAGAGACTACCCTTTCTACATCATCTTTGAGTCAGAATTTTTCCTTCAAATTCAGGGTGTAGCCAATGGCTCCCACTTTGCCCCCAACTATGCAAACCTGTGTGTGGGATAACTTGAGGTAGCACTCATTTTCATAACAGAGACACTAGTCACTTTCTAAAATCATCCTATGGAAGAGATACATAGATGATGTCTTTGTACTCTGGGAAGGAAGTCAGCAGGAGCTAAATGAAATCCAAACTCTACTAAATGAGAGCTCTGAATACCTCAAATACACCATGCAGACTGATGAGAGAAAAATAAACTACCTGGATTTATGAATCATCAAAGAGAATGATGCATTACACGCGGACTTATACACAAAGCCCACAGACCGCGATACCCTGCTATGTGCGAATACTATGCATCCCCTTCCCCTCAAGAATGGTCTACAATATAGCCAGTTATGCAGGGTTAAACGAATCTGTGGCCACCAGACAGATTTTGACAACAATACAACAAAAATGACAGACACATTCAAAATGAGAGGCTACAAGGACAAAACTCTTGATGCTGCAATGATCTCAAAAACCAAGAGAGGAATATGTAAAAACTCAACCAAAGAAGAAAAACAATGCCACAGTCTTTTGCACCGAGTACACCAAGTATTTGTAGAAAATGAAAGCAATCCCGAAAAAGCACTGGAATATTCTGCAATCTCATCACCTGTTCATGTGGGAAAGCCTACATAGGACAAGCAAAAAGATAATTTAAACAATGCATAGCTGAACACAGTAGCTCAATCAGGTGTACGAACATTGACTATCCAGTAGCAGTTCACTTTGTTGAAGCCAACCAGGTTGCGATCTCTGTAGTCAGAGTCATCAGGTCCTATGTCCTCCCTCAAATACTCAGGCATTGAGCATGTTGCTCTACAAAAGAGAGGAAGTAACATCGAGATCCTACAACTGCAAAGGGAGGCTTACTGGAAACCCTATCTAAAAACATTGACCCCTAGTGGTCTGAATATTGACTTTGATCTCAGACCCTTCTTATGAACTCTTCGTTTGGGCTCCATAGTGGCGCAGCAGTCTAAGGCACTGCATCTCAGTGCAAGATCAGTCACTGCAGTCCCTAGTGTGGATCCAGGCTGGGAGTCCCATAGGGCGGCGCACAGTTGGTCTGGGGTAGGCCGTCATTGTAAATAAGAATTTGTTCTTAACTGACTTGCCTGGTTAAATTTAAAAAAATGTAATTGAAATGAACAACTCTCTCTTTTATGAACAAGTCTTATAAATGGACATCAGCTTATCAGCGTACACCCAATATGTTCCCCCTGTTGATGATGCTTATTATGGTTGAACCAAAAGATGACATGTAACAAAATGTTTTAATGAAATAGGGAACAATGAAATATATATGTGAAATTGAATTAAACAATAATGTATGTTGATGTTAATAATATGTACAATATTTAATTATGTTTCCATATGATAACAATAGCCTAATATATTCCTAATGCTACAGTTGAAGTCAGAAGTTTACATACACTTAGGTTGGAGTCATTAAAACTAGTTTTTCAACCACTCCACAAATTTCTTGTTAACAAACTATAGTTTTGGCAAGTCGGTTAGGACATCTACGTTGTGCGTGCCACAAGTACCTTTTCCAACAATTGTTTACAGACAGATTATTTCACTTATAATTCACTGTATCACAATTCCAGTGGGTCAGAAGTTTACATACACTAATTTGACTGTACATTAAACATCTTGGAAAATTCCAGAAAATTGGCTTCAGTAGCTTCTGATAGGCTAATTGACATAATTTGAGTCAATTGGAGGTGTACCTGTGGATGTATTTCAAGGCCTACCTTCAAAATTTGCTTGACATCACGGAAAAATCAAAAGAAATCAGCCAAAAACATTGTAGACCTCCAAGTCTGGTTCATTCTTGGGAGCAATTTCCAAATGCCTGAAGGTACCACGTTCATCTGTACAAACAATAGTACGCAAGTATAAACACCATGGACCACGCAGCCGTCATACCGCTCAAGAAGAAGACGCGTTCTGTCTCCTAGAGATGAACGTACTTTGGTACGAAGTGCAAATCAATCCCAGAACAACAGCAAAGGACCTTGTGAAGATTCTGAAGGAAACAGGTTCAAACGTATCTATATCCACAGTAAAACGAGACCTATATCGACATAACATGAAAGGCCGCTCACCAAGGAATAAGCCACTGCTCCAAAACCTCCATAAAAAAGCCAGACTATGGTTTGCAACTGTACATGGGGACAAAGATTTTACTTTTTGGAGAAATGTACTCTGGTCTGATGAAACAAAAATAAAACTGTTTGGCCATAATGACCATCGTTATGTTTGGAGGAAAAAGGGGGATGCTTGCAAGCCGAAGAACACCATCCCAACCGTGAAGCACGGGGGTGGCAGCATCATGTCGTGGGGGTGCTTTGCTGCAGGAGGGACTGGTGCACTTCCCAAAATAGACGGCATCATGAGGAGTAAAAATTATGTGGATTTATTGAAGCAACATCTCAAGGCATCAGTCAGGTCGCAAATGGGTCTTCCAAATGGACAATTACCCCAAGCATACTTCCAAAGTTGTGGCAAAATGGCTTAAGGACAACAAAGTCAACCTATTGGAGTGGCCATCACAAAGCCCTGACCTCAATCCCATAGAAAATTTGTGTTGGCAGAACTGAAAAAGCATGTGCGAGCAAGGAGGCCTACAAACATGGCTCAGCTACACCAGCTCTGTCAGGAGGAATGGGCCAAAATTCACCTAACTTATTGTGGGACGATTGTGGAAGGCTACCCGAACCGTTTGACCCAGGTTAAAGAATTTAAAGGCAATGCTACCAAATACTAATTGAGTGTATGTAAACTTCTGACCCACTGGGGATGTGATGAAAGAAATAAAAGCTGAAATAAATCATTCTCTCTACTATTATTCTGACATTTCACATTCTTAAAATAAAGTGGTGATCCTAACTGACCTAATACAGGGAATATTTACTTGGTTTAAATGTCAGGAATTGTGAAAAACTGAGTTTAAATGTATTTGGCCGAGGTGTATGTAAACTTCCTCCGACTTCAACTGTATATGCTTTAACAGTTTCACTCAATGCATTAAACTAAATCATTATGACACTGGTCATTGATTGCACTTTTTTCTACATAACCTGGTTCAAGCATTCATGACATTACCCTGAAGAAGGCACAGTTATGCCGAAATGTTGGTGATTTACCCATTAAATGACTGGGAGTTTATATATAGAGTGGGCAACTCTCTTGATTTTTTTATAGCTTATAGCGTTTTCGCCGTTAGTCAGCACCTCAACAAAAAATCATTTTCTCTGGGTGCCATAGGTTTGATATGTTTGATATCGTTCAATTTATTCCATTCCAGTCATTACAATGAGTCCATCCTCCTAAAGCTTCTCCCACCAGCCTCATCTGACACACACATAGCTAGAAATAGTCAATGGCTCTGTAAACCAATAGAGCTTTCAGTTCTTGCGCAGCTATAACACATAATGCACTTTCACCCTCTCCTTCCCACAAACGATTGAGCCAATGATAAGAGATTCTGAATGAAATTACTAATTAGGTTTAAGAACCCATAAACCAGGAGAATTAGCTTAGCATGGGAGTGAATATAGTCTAATTTACAAAGGCTGTGTTTACACAGGTGTCTCAATTTTGATCTTATGTCAATTATTTGATTATTATGTCAATTATTTGATCTTATGTCAATTATAATTATTATATCTGACATATATGATCTTTCCCCCCACAGCAACAAAAAAAAAACACATGGAATCTAACTTTTAAGTTCTGATTTATTCCACATCCGTGTGTGACTCAATTCTGATACGATTCTGATGCTCCATATGCGACCTCGTGTGGTTGCTCAGATCGAATAATTATTTTTGCTCTGAAAGGTTGTTGTTTTTTACATGAAAAAAAAATAGAAAATTAGCATTTCATATGTGTGCTATTTCAGAGGTCACATGAGTATAAATGTGCAAATTTGTCCCATATAAAACTGGGTGTGAACAGCCAGGAAAAAAATGGTTGAATATGAAACAAACATCTGAATTGGGTTGCTAGGATGGCTGTGTAAACATAGGCGTGATCATGCTATGATCATTATCTGTTAGAATCATAACTTTGGAAACAATATCTCACTCTAACTGCAATAGTGCATTGATGCTAATGATTTCTCCAAAAAGCCTAGGAATCTCAAAAAGCCTAGGAATTCGGTTTTCTCCAGACAGACAGGGTGATCACAGCTAGTATAAGCTTTTTCCAATACTATTCCATTCTCATTTTAAACCGTGTAGAATCAATACACTGCTATCAATTGTTTCTAGATTGCATAGAAACGTGACAATAAAAAAAAACAGTTGGATTGGCACTATATTTCACACACGGTTTGTAGTCGACATACTGTTAGCATAGTACACACTAATGTTAGTACTGTTGTTATTGTGTTTGTCCAATGAGACAAACACAATAACTAGCTAAGCCCAGGCAGCAATCTTATTGTTATGAAGATGTTTTTACATTATATGCCGTTTGTTTATGATTAATAAAGAGTTTGAAATGCAGTCTAGTGTTTTGTGTGACAGTCAATCTACCAATTATTCAATCAATCAATCAATCAATCAATTAGGCTTATACCTATAAATATTGTAACAGCCTAGTATATAAAGGGGTCTGAATTACATGATATGATTAGAAGTTGGGTACACTGTATTTGTTGAATATATTTTCAATGGATCTGTACTGCTAGTGCTAACCTTTTGTAAAGCACAGTACTGCAATGTATTGAAGCGACCTTAAGCCAACACCTAGCGACCTAGTCAAGATATTTGTTCCTCTTGGGGTAACGGTTAAGGCTTGAACACTCTCCCGAAGGAAGGCAGTAAAGTAGCGACCTTAACTCAACACCTAGCAACCGAGTCAAAATGTTCTGACCTCTTGGTGTAATGGTTAAGGTGTTGGCTTCACAGTCGCTGGACCCGGGTTCCTGGTCTGGGCTACCCCCCAAATTCGCTATACAGTATATTGAGCGAAATCAGTGGGCCCACTGATCCTCTGAGTCCATAAGATGAGGACTAAGATGAGGTTGTAAATTGGGTAGACTATCCTTTTCATTTGAATATTCAAATTGGGAGTGGAGTAATACTGCGATCATAACCAAGTGGGAAGGTGGTAATTACCAGTTTTGAAGTTGCAAATGCCAGTCAGATGAATTCATGTGCTTTGAACTCATTGAGAAACGCTGATTGGCTAATTGGCAAAAAACTAAAAACACAGCTAGAAAACTGTTGTTGCAAGCACCATGCTCTACAAGCTGAGCCACACGGAACCAGCTATCATGCTTGTAAACAAATGATAGTGTTCAAAAACCATATTATTAGAATTGCTTTTCATAAATAATGTTATGTTGCTGCATTTATTAAGCCATTTGTTCCAACATTTTTCCCAGACATGCCACGATGCAAATATTATGCCCTTAACATTTAATCCTTAACATGTAATCCATATAGTTTTTTTTTTAAATATTGAAATGTATGTAAAAGTATGTATGTTTTAAATGTCAGTATGTTTTAATCTCGGTCACAATTGTGACCAAGGGGAACATACAGTGCTCTGCATATAATACAATTCTACACACAATACCCCATAATGAGAATAAATGTTTTTAGGCATTTTTGCAAATAATATAAAAAACCTTATATACAAAAGTATTCAGACCCTTTGCTATGAGACTCGAAATTGAGCTCAGGTGCATCCTGTTTCCATTGATCATCCTTGAGATGTTTCTACAACTTGATTGGAGTCCACCTGTGGTAAATTCAATTGATTGGACATGATTTGGAAAGGCAGAAATCGGATGGTCACTCTGACAGAGCTCTAGAGTTCCTCTGTGGAGATGGGAGAACCTTCCAGAAGGACAATCGTCTCTGCAGCACTCCACCAATCAGGCCGTTATGGTAGATTGGCAAGACGGAAGCCACTCCTCAGTAAAAGGCACATGACAGCCCACTTGGATTTTGCCAAAAGGCACCTGACGGACTCTCAGACCATGGGGAACAAGATTCTCTGGGCTGATGAAACCAAGTTTAAAATCTTTGGCCTGAATGCCAAGTGTCACGTCTGGAGGAAACCTGGCACCATCCCTACAATGAAGCATGGTGGTGGCAGCATCATGCTGTGGGGATGTTTTTCAGCAGCAGGGACTGGGAGACTAGTCAGGATCAAGGGAAAGATGGACGGAGCAAAGTACAGAGAGATCCTTGATGAAAACCTGATCCAGAGCGCTCAGGACCTCAGACTGAGGCGAAGGTTCACCTTCCAACAGGTCAATGACCCTAAGCACACAGCCAAGACAACGCAGGAGTGGCTTCGGGACAAGTCTCTGGGTGTCCTTGCGTGGCCCAGTTAGGGCCAGGACTCAAACATCTGAAAATAGCTGTGTCCCATCCCCATCCATCCTGACAGATGCTGACATCCATCCTGACTGAATACTTTTGCAAATGTGATACTTCCAGGGGGTCCTTGTTGTAAAAAAAATTTATTTAAAAAACACTTAGAAAAACCTGTTTTTGCTTTTTCATCATGGAGTACTGCATGTAGATTGATGAGAAAATATAAAATATTTTTAATCTATTTTAGAATAAAGCTGTAACAACAAAATGTGGAAAAAGTCAAGGTGTCTGAATACTTTCCGAATGCACTGTACCCCTATTTCTCAGCTCTAATCTCTATATACTTCAGCCCACTTACCCACACACCTAAACCAAATTACTCACACATCCCAGCCCTGTTACCCTCGTGCCCTAAAACTAACACCCAGAATCATCAGATCACTTGTTTTGGTACTGCCCTGTGTTTGGTCGCAGGTTCAGGAATGACTGAAAAATTGCAACATTTACATTGAGCTAGCTCTGCAAATAGCACTGCTGGGGGATTTGAAAAGTCATAGTCAATCGGTTCATAATATAATAATACATCATTTACAATCTGTATAAACTATGAAAATAGAAAGGTTCAGAATCTTTGTGAAACATCTCAGCACAGTGGGAAAATATTTGGCAGCTAGAAATCAAAACAGGATGGTCTTCAGAGATGCAATAGATGGTAGGGGTTGAGGGGAGCTGAAGGATGGGACTGGATGGTGTTCAGAGATAGATGGGAGGGGTTGAGAGTAGCTGAAGGCTGGGACTAAAAACAAACAAAAGATAAGTAATGTAAAATATATTGTCCGTAAAATGTATATAGTATGTATAAGCTGGAAGTAGAAGCCTAAGTATTGTTGTCTATTAGTTTACTCAAATTAGGGGAGGGGTGAAAGGGTTAGGGGAAAATAATAAAGAAGGTAAATATATTTAAACATTTATACAGTATCACTCAAAAGTTTGGACACACCTACTCATTCAAGGGTTTTCCTTTATTTGTACTATTTTTTACATTGGAGTATAATGGTGAAGACATCAAAACCAAGAAATAACACAGAAGCTTGATGCCCTCAACCTCACACAAATTATCAATGAACCTACCAGGTACAACCCCAAAGCCGTATACACGGACACCCTCATAGATATCATCTTAACCAACTTGCCCTCTAAATACACCTCTGCTGTTTTCAACCAAGATCTTAGCAATCACTGCCTCATTAGCAATGACTGCCGCATTCGTAATGGGTCTGCGGTCAAACAACCTCCCCTCATCACTGTCAAACACTCCCTGAAACACTTCAGCGAGCAGGCCTTTCTAATCGACCTGGCCCGGGTGTCCTGGAAGGATATTGACCTCATCCCGTCAGTAGAACATTCCTGATTATTCTTTAAAAATGCCTTCCTCACCATCTTAAATAAGCATGTGTCACGTCCTGACCTTAGTTCCTTTTGTATGTTTCTGTTTTAGTTTGGTCAGGGCGTGAGTTGGGGTGGACATTCAATATTTTTGTTCTATGTTGTGTATTTCTGCTTTTGGCCTGGTATTGTTCCCAATCAGAGGCAGCTGTCAATCGTTGTCTCTGATTGAGAACCATTCTTAGGTAGCCTGTTTTCCCACTCTTGTTTGTGGATGGTTGTTTTCTGTTTAGTGTATGTCACCTTGCAGAACTGTTTTGTTTCTTCCATTCACTTCGTTATTTTGTTTTGTGTGTTCAGTTAATAAATTAACATGGACAATTACCACGCTGCGCATTGGTCCGATATTTCATACTCGTCCAGACTACGAAGAGATCCGTTACAGCATGCCCCATTCAAGACATTTAGACATTTACCCTTGGTTCTTGGTTCTCTCCAGACCTGACTGCCTTTGATCAGCACAAAAACATCCTGTGGCATTCTGCATTAGCATCGAACAGCCCCCGTGATATGCAACTTTTCAGGGAAGTTAGGAACCAATATACACAGGCAGTTAGGAAAGCCAAAGCTAGCTTTTTCAAGCAGAAATTTGCTTCCTGCAACACAAACTCTAAAAAGTTCTGGGACACTGTAAAGTCCATGGAGAATAAGAGCACCTCCTCCCAGCTGCACAGTGCACTGAGGATAGGAAACTCTGTTACCATCGATAAATCCACTATAATTGAGAATTTCAATAAGCATTTTTCTACAGCTGGCCATGCTTCCCACCTGGCTACCTCTACGCCCAAGCCTCCCCATTTCTCCTTCTCCCAAATCCAGTTAGCTGATGTTCTGAAAGAGCTGCAAAATCTGGACCCTTACAAATCAGCCAGGCTAGATAATCTGGACCCTTTCTTTCTAAAATTATCTGCCAAAATTGTTGCAACCCCTATTAATAGCCTGTTCAACCTCTCTTTCATGTCGTCTGAGATTCCCAAAGTTCGGAAAGCAGCTGTGGTCATCCCCCTCTTCAAAGGGGGAGACACTCTTGACCCAAACTGCTACAGACCTATATCTATCCTACCCTGCCTTTCTAAGATCTTCGAAGGCCAAGTTAACAAACAGATTACCGACCATTTCGAATCCCACCGTACCTTCTCCACTATGCAATCTGGTTTCAGAGTTGGTCATGGGTGCACCTCAGCCACGCTCAAGGTCCTAAACGATATCATAACCGCCATTGATAAGAAACAATACTGTGCAGCCGTTTTCATCGACCTGGCTAAGGCTTTCGACTCTGTCAATCACCACATCCTTATCGGCAGACTCAACAGCCTTGGTTTCTCAAATGATTGCCTCGCCTAGTTCACCAACTACTTCTTCGATAGAGTTCAGTGTGTCAAATCAGAGGGCCTGTTGTCCGGCCTCTGGCAGTCTCAATGGGGGTGCCACAGGGTTCAATTCTTGGGCCGACTCTCTTGTCTGTATACATCAATGATGTCGCTCTTGCTGCTGGTCAGTCTCTGATCCACCTCTACGCAGACGACACCATTCTGTATACTTCTGGCCCTTCTTTGGACACTGTTTTAACTACCCTCTAGACGAGCTTCAATGCCACACAACTCTCCTTCCGTGGCCTCCAACTCCATTTAAATACAAGTAAAACTAAATGCATGCTCTTCAACCGATCACTGCCCGCACCTGCCCGCCCGTCCAGCATCACTACTCTGGACGGTTCTGACTTAGAATATGTGGACAACTACAAATACCTAGGAGTCTGGTTAGACTGTAAACTCTCCACCCCCAAAGCCAAATAAATAAATACAGTAGGGGATGAGGTAGTTGTTTGGGCTATTTACAGATGGGCTATGTACAGGTGCAGGGATCTGTGAGCTGCTCTGGCAGCTGGTGCTTAAAGCTAGTGAGGGAGATAAGTGTCTCCAGTTCTCTGCTGCCAATTGACTGGAACGAACTACAAAAACTACAAAAATCACTGAAACTGGAGACACTCATAGAGCTCACAGATCACTGCACCTGTACATAGCCCATCTGTAAATAGCCCAAACAACTACCTCATCCCCTACTGTATTTATTTACCTTGCTCCTTTGCACCCCAGTATTTCTACTTTGCGCATTCATCTACTGCACATCTACCATTCCAGTGTTTAATTGCTATATTGTATTTACTTCGCCACCATGGCCTATTTATTGCCTTACCTCCCTTATCTCAACTCATTTGCACACATTGTAAATAGACTTGTTTTTCTACTGTATTATTGACTGTATGTTTGTTTACTCCATGTGTTACTCTGTGTTGTTGTATGTGTCAAACTGCTTAGCTTTATCTTGGCCAGGTCGTAGTTGTAAATTATAACTTGTTCTCAACTTGCCTACCTGGTTAAATAAAGTTGAAATAAAATCAAAATATATTTTATATTTGAGATTCTTCAAAGTTGTCACCCTTTGCCTTGATGACAGCTTTGCACACTCTTGGCATTCTCCCAACCAGCTTCATGAGGTAGTCACCTGGAATGCATTTCAATTAACAGGTGTGCCTTGTTTAAAGTTCATTTGTAGAATTTAATTCCTTCTTAATGCGTTTGAGCCAATCAGTTGTGTTGTGACAAGGTAGGGGGTGGTATACAGAACATAGCTCTATTTGGTAAAAGACCAAGTCCATATTATGGCAAGAACAGCTCAAATAAGCAAAAATAAATGAAAGTCCATCATTACTTAGTTAGGTTATAAATAATAGGGTAAAAATTGACGGAAAACTATAAAAGCTCAAACTAAGTTTATTCACCCAAAGGGTCGGACAGCTGAACAGCTGAACAGACAAAAAACATATTCACACAAGTACTGGTATTTAACCTTTTCTCCTATGCTGAGCCCCCTCCTTACACATCTGAACAGCCAATACACCTCTGTACTAGACAAAACTTTATTGATATCTGTTCTTCATCTAACCTGACCTCTGCCCAAATTCCTCTCTCCTCCCCAACTCACGGCTGTCATGTTGACTTGTACCATACTGGGTATCTTCTCTTTCCATAGGATCCCTGATGGCTAACAATAACATATCCTGACAGAATGTAAACGTTCAACATTCCCCTCTCTCCCTCAGTGACATGAATAAGGATATTTCATATTTTTAAGTTTAGAAGTCAAAACCCATCATTTTTAAGACATGAAGGTCAGTCAATAACAGAACATTTTAGGAACTTTGAAAGTTTCTTCAAGTGCAGTCGCAAAATACATCAAGCATTATGATGAAACTGGCTCACCTGAGGACCGCCACTGGAAAGGAAGACCTAGAGTTACCTCTGCTGCAGAGGATATGTTCATTAGATTTAACTGCAGCTCAGATTGCAGCCCAAATCAATTATTCACAGAGATCAAGTAACAGACACATTTCAACATCAACTGTTCAGAGGATACTGTTTGAATCAGGCCTTCATTGTTGGATTTCTGCAAAGAAACCACTACTAAAGAACACCAATAAGAGGAAGAGACTTGCTTGGGCCAAGAAGCACAAGCAATGGACATTAGACCAGTGGAAATCTGTCCTTTGGTCTAATGAGTCCAAATTTGAGATTTTTAGTTCCAACAACCGTGTCTTTGTGAGATGCAGAGTAGGTGAACAGAATCTCCACATGTGTGGTTCCCACCATGAAGCATGGAGGTAGGATGTGTGATGGTGTGGGGGAGGTTTGGGGGTGACACTGTCTGTGATTTATTTAGAATTCAAGGCACACTTAACCATCATGGCTATCACAGTATTTTGCAGCGACACGCCATCCCATCTGGTTTGCACTTAGTGGGACTATCATTTGTTTTTCAACAGGACAATTACCCAACACACCTCCAGGTTGTGTAAGGGCTATTTGACCATGGATAGTGATGGAGTGCTGCATCAGATAATCTGGCCTCCACAATCACCTGACCTCAACCCAATTGAGATGGTTTGGGATGAGTTGGATCACAGAGTGAAGGAAAAACAGCCAAAAAGTGCTCAGCATATGTGGGAACTCCATCAAGACTATTGGAAAGCATTCCTCATGAAGCTGGTTAAGAGAGCACACAAATGCCAAGAGCACACAAAGCTGTCATCAAGTTAAAGGGTGGCTACTTTGAAGAACATAAAATATAACATGTATTTTGATTTAACACTTTTTGGGTTACTAAATTATTCCATATGTGTTATTTCACAGTTTTGATGTCTTCACTATTATTCTACAATGTAGAAAATAGTACAAATAAAGAAAAACCCTTGAATGAGTAGGTGTGTCCAAACTTTTGACTGGTACTGCATATTTACAAAAAAAATACATATGGGGTATTGGAAATGATGCAGACAATTACATTGATAGAAGGCATAATATGTCTGCAATATTATAGCTGATTTAAGAAAAACACTAACACCCACATCCCAGTATACTCTTATTGATACAATCAAGTACAGATACACCCATATCTTAGCCCTAAATGCCTGATTTGTTAATCATAAACCCCAGGTCCTTTGCCAACACACCTCACCCATGTTACTTGCCTATCTCAGTCCTGTTACTCACTTTCCTTAGACCTGTATTCCCAAAGTCAACAACAGTAACCTATATCCAGCTATTAGCCTCATAACCCAAAACACCTTTATTTGCATATCTTAGTACTGTGACCTCTGACCTGTATATGCAAATCATTTCCTAGATAAACTCATAGTGCAGTGGTAAAACACATGTGCCAAAGCCCCATTCACTTTTTGTATTACAACAAACTTGTTGCCAGAAAGGATTTGAATGGGCAATACATGTCCATTAAGACCCATTACTTGTATGAGCCTTGTGTATCCCTATACCCCATTACTCATATAAACCAGGTAAATCCATGGGCATACATATAAGACAGGTCTACCCCCAGTGCCCAAGCCTCAACATTCATACAAACCAGGTCTACACTTGTACTTCAGCCTCAATATCCTTACAGACCAGGTGTGCATCTTCACTTCTAACCCAATATTGATTTTTTTTGTACTGTTACATAGAACTGCCAATTGTCATAACAATAGGTGTGCTTATGCATTTCAGCCCCACTATTCATACAAACCAGGTCGACACCTGTACTTCAGCACCAATTTTACGTACCTACAAAGTCTGCACCTGTTCTTGAACACATTTAGTCAACTAAGCCAGGTCTAAATGTGTCGTAGCCTGAATCGTAGTCGTAGCCTGAATACTGAATAAAATGTAAACCAGGTCTACCCCTGCTACTCAGCTCAAGTACTACTACTGTACAAAAACAGGTCTACACCTTTGACTGAGTCCAAATACTAATATAAACCAGATCTGCATCTGCATATCTATATCAAATCAAATCAAATGTATTTATATAGCCCTTCGTACATCAGCTGATATCTCAAAGTGCTGTACAGAAAACCAGCCTAAAACCCCAAACAGCAAGCAATGCAGGTGTTGAAGCACGTTGGCTAGGAAAAACTCCAGAGAAAGGCCAAAACCTAGGAAGAAACCTAGAGAGTAACCAGGCTATGAGGGGTGGCCAGTCCTCTTCTGGCTGTGCCAGGTGGAGATTATAACAGAACATGGCCAAAATGTTCATAAATGACCAGCATGGTCAAATAATAGGTCTGGGACAGGTAGCACGTCCGGTGAACAGGTCAGAATTCCATAGCTGCAGGCAGAACAGTTGAAACTGGAGCAGCAGGACGGCCAGGTGGACTGGGGACAGCAAGGAGTCATCATGCCAGGTAGTCCTGAGGCATGGTCCTAGGGCTCAGGTCCTCCGAGAGAGAGAAAGAAAGAGAGAAAGAGAGAATTAGAGAGAGCATGCTTAAATTCACACAGGACACCAGATAAGACAGGAGACTCAGCCCCTGTAATAGGGTTAGATAGGGTTAGAGGCAGAGAATCCCAGTGGAAAGAGGGGAACCGGCCAGGCAGAGACAGCAAGGGCGGTTCCTTGCTCCAGAGCCTTTCCGTTCACCTTCACACTCCTGGGCCAGACTACACTCAATCATATGACCCACTGAAGAGATGAGTCTTCAGTAAAGACTTAAAGGTTGAGACCGGGTTTGCGTCTCTCACATGGGTAGGCAGACCATTCCATAAAAATGGAGCTCTATAGGAGAAAGCCCTGCCTCCAACTGTTTGCTTAGAAATTCTAGGGACAATTAGGAGGCCTGCGTCTTATGACTGTAGCGTACGTGTAGGTATGTACGGCAGGACCAAATCAGAGAGATAGGTAGGAGCAAGCCCATGTAATGCTTTGTAGGTTAGCAGTAAACCTTGAAATTAGCCCTTGCTTTGACAGGAAGCCAGTGTAGGGAGGCTAGCACTGGAGTAATATGATCACATTTTTTGGTTCTAGTCAGGATTCTAGCAGCCATATTTAGCACTAACTGAAGTTTATTTAGTGCTTTATCCGGGTTGCCGGAAAGTAGATAATTGCAGTAGTCTAACCTAGAAGTAACAAAAGCATGGATACATTTTTCTGCATCATTTTTGGACAAAACGTTTCTGATTTTTGCAATGTTACGTAAATGGAAAAAAGCTGTCCTTGAAACAGTCTTGATATGTTCGTAAAAAAGAGAGATCAGGGTCCAGAGTAACACCGAGGTCTTTCACAGTTTTATTTGAGACGACTGTACAACCATTAAGATTAATTATCAGATTCAACAGAAGATCTCTTTGTTTCTTGGGACCTAGAACAAGCATCTCTGTTTTGTCCGAGTTTAAAAGTAGAAAGTTTGCAGCCATCCACTTCCTTATGTCTGAAACACAGGCTTCTAGCGAGGGCAATTTTGAGGCTTCACCATGTTTCATTGAAATGTACAGCTGTGTGTCATCCGCATAGCAGTGAAAGTTAACATTATGTTTTCGAATGACATCCCCAAGAGGTAAAATATATAGTGAAAACAATAGTGGTCCTAAAACTGAACCTTGAGGAACACCGGAATGTACAGATGTTTTGTTAGAGGACAAAAAATTCACAGAGACAAACTGATATCTTTCCGACAGATAAGATCTATACCAGGCCAGAACTTGTCCGTGTAGACCAATTTGGGTTTTCAATCTCTCCAAAAGAATGTGGTGCTCGATGGTATCAAAAGCAGCACTAAGGTCTAGGTGCACGAGGACAGATGCAGAGCCTCGGTCTGATGCCATTAAAAGGTAATTTACCACCTTCACAAGTGCAGTCTCAGTGCTATGATGGGGTCTAAAACCAGACTGAAGCATTTTGTATACATTGTTTGTCTTCAGGAAGGCAGTGAGTTGCTGCGCAACAGCCTTTTCTAAAAATTTTGAGAGGAATGGAAGATTCGATATAGGCCGATAGTTTTTTATATTTTCTGGGTCAAGGTTTGGCTTTTTCAAGAGAGGCTTTATTACTGCCACTTTTAGGGAGTTTGGTACACATCCGGTGGATAGAGAGCCATTTATTATGTTCAACATAGGAGGGCCAAGCACAGGAAGCAGCTCTTTCAGTAGTTTAGTTGGAATAGGGTCTGGAATAGGGTATGCAGCTTGAAGGTTTAGAGGCCATGATTATTTTCATCATTGTGTCAAGAGATATAGTACTAAAAGAATGTGAGTGTCTCTCTTGATCCTCGGTCCTGGCAGAGTTGTGCAGACTCAGGACAACTGAGCTTTGAAGGAATACGCAGATTTAAAGAGGAGTTCGTAATTTGCTTTCTAATAATTATGATCTTTTCCTCAAAGAAGTTCATGAATTTATTACTGCTGAAGTGAAAGCCATCCTCACTTGGGGAATGCTGCATTTTAGTTAGCTTTGCGACAGTATCAAAAGAACATTTCGGATTGTTCTTATTTTCCTCAATTAAGTTGGAAAAATAGGATGATCGAGCAGCAGTAAGGGCTCTTCGATACTGCAAGGTACTGTCTTTCCAAGCTAGTCGGAAGACTTCCAGTTTGGTGTGGCACCTTTTCCGTTCCAATTTTCTGGAAGCTTGCTTCAGAGCTCGGGTATTTTCTGTATACCAGGGAGCTAGTTTCTTATGAGAAATGTTTTTAGTTTTTAGGGGTGCAACTGCATCTAGGGTATTGTGCAAGGTTAAATTGAGATCCTCAGTTAGGTGGTTAACTGATTTTTGTCCTCTGACGTCCTTGGGTAGGCAGAGGGAGTCTGGAAGGGCATCAAGGAATCTTTGTGTTGTCTGTGAATTTATAGCACGACTTTTGATGCTCCTTGGTTGGGGTCTGAGCAGATTATTTGTTGCAATTGCAAACATAATAAAATGGTGGTCTGATAGTCCAGAAAAACATTAAGATCCACAACATTTATTCCATGGGACAAAACTAGGTCCAGAGTATGACTGTGTCAGTGAGTAGGTCCAGAGACATGTTGGACAAAACCCACTGAGTCGATGATGGCTCCGAAAGCCTTTTGGAGTGGGTCTGTGGACTCTTCCATGTGAATATTAAAGTCACCAAAAATTAGAATATTATCTGCTATGACTACAAGTTCCGATAGGAATTCAGGGAACTCAATGAGGAACGCTGTATGTGGCAAAGGAGGCCTGTAAACTGTAGCTATAAAAAGTTATTGAGTAGGCTGCATAGATTTCATGACTAGAAGCTCAACAGACAAAAACGTAATTTTCTTTTTTGTAAATTGAAATTTGCTCTCGTAAATGTTAGCAACACCTCGGCCTTTGCGGGATGCACGGGGGATATGGTCACTAGTGTAACCAGGAGGTGAGGCCTCATTTAACACAGTAAATTCATCCGGCTTAAGCCATGTTTCAGTCAGGCCAATCACATCAAGATTATGATCAGTGATTAGTTCATTGACTATAATTGCCTTTGAAGTAAGGGATCTAACATTAAGTAGCCCTATTTTGAGATGTGAGCTATCACGATCTCTTTCAATAATGACAGGAATGGAGGAGGTCTTTATCCTAGTGAGATTGCTAAGGCGAACACCATCATGTTTAGTTTTGCCCAACCCAGGTTGAGGCACAGACACGGTCTCAATGGGGATAGCTGAGCTGACTACACTGACTGTGCTAGTGGTAGACTCCACTAAGCTGGCAGGCTGGCTAACAGCCTGCTGCCTGGCCTGCACCCTATTTCATTGTGGAGCTAGAGGAGTTATAGCCCTGTCTATGTTGGTATATAAGATGAGAGCACCCCTCCAGCTAGGATGGAGTCCGTCACTCCTCAGCAGGCCAGGCTTGGTCCTGTTTGTGGGTGAGTCCCAGAAAGAGGGCCAATTATCTACAAATTCTATCTTTTGGGAGGGACAGAAAACGGTTTTCAACCAGCGATTGAGTTGTGAGACTCTGCTGTAGAGCTCATCACTCCCCCTAACTGGGAGGGGGCCAGAGACAATTACTCGAATCCGACACATCTTTCTAGCTGATTTACACGCTGAAGCTATGTTGCACTTGGTGACCTCTGACTGTCTCAGCCCAAATCCCCATATGAACCAGGTTTACACCTGTGGCTATGTCCCAATACTCTGATAAACCAGGTCTACCTTCATGACTATTCAGCAAAACGCACATAAACCAGATCTACCATTTTGGTAGAGACACTTAACAAACCAATTGACGTTAAATATTTGTTCAATTATGACACTTTTTCAGTGTATGAGTCTATGTATTATGGATCCCCATTAGCTGCTGCCAAGGCATTACAATACATTCACAGCTGATTTCACATCACATTAAGTGTGTCCTCAGGCTCCTACTCTGCTACCACATATCTACAACACAAAATCCATGTGTACGTGTGTGTATGCATGTGTCTGTGCCTATGTTTGTGTCCCTTCACAGTCCTGTTCCATAAGGTGTATTTTTATCTGTTTTTTAAATCTTATTTTACTGCTTGCATGAGTTACTTGATGTGGAATAGAGTTCCATTGTAGTCATGGCTCCATGTAGTACTGTGTGCCTCCCATAGTCTGTTCTGGACTTGGGGACTGTGAAGAGACCTCTGGTGGCATGTCTTGGGGGGTATGCATGGGTGTCCAGTAGTTCAAACAGACAGCTTGGTGCATTCAACATGTCAATACCTCTCACAAATACAAGTAGTGATGAAGTCAATCTCTCCTCCACTTTGAGCCAGGATAGATTGATGTGCATATTATTAATGTTAGCTCTCTGTGTACATCCGAGGGCCAGCCGTGCTGCCCTGTTCTGAGCCAATTGCAATATTCCTAAGACCCTATTTGTGGCAGCTGACCACACGACTGAGTGCAGGTGCGATAAAACTAGAGCCTGTAGGACCTACCTTGTCGATAGTGCTGTTAAGAAGGCAGAACAACGCTTTATTATGGACAGACCCATCTTAGCTACTGTTGTATCAATATGTTTTGACCATGACCACTACTTTCTCAATTTCCACATGATTAATTACAAGATTAGTCGAGGTTTAGGGGTTAGTGAATTATTTTTCCCAAATTACAACTAAATATTTAGGACAAACTTATATCTTCCCTTCTGAAACCAACTGCAGCTCTTTGTTTAATGTTGCAGTCATTTAAATCTCTGTCGTAGCTGACATGTATAGTGTTGAGTCATCTGCATACATAGACACACTGTCTTTACTCAAAGCCAGTGGCATGTCGTTAGTAAAGTTGTTACAATGTAAGGGGCCTAGACATCTGCCCTCGGGAATTCCTGATTCTACCTGGATTATGTTGGAGAGGCTTCCATAAAATAACACCCTCTGTGTTCTGTTAGACAGGTAACTCTTTATCCACAATATAGCAGGGGGTGTAAAGCCATAATACATCAGTTTTACCAGCAGCAGACTACGATCGATAATGTCAAAAGGCACACTGAAGCCTAACAAAACAGCCCCACAATATTTGTATAATCAATTTCTCTCAGCCAATCATTAGTCATTTGTTTTTGTTGAATGTCCTTCCCTATAAGCGTAAGTCTGGTAATTCCCCAATGGCAATTCCCCCCAAAATATCAAAATATGACATTTTACAGTCAAAATCGCTGATTTACACATATGTAAAGGCTAATGGATAATCGTCAAAGCCATTGTATTTTCCCATTGGTCACAAATATGACCATTAAGATATTTTCATATACCACGAGCATCATGGATTCAATCTATTGAAAATTAGAGTGCATATGTAAACTACACCCTTTAAACATTATGTTTGAAGCTGTTGAATACAGACTTCTGGTGCCAAATGCATCGCTAAAAGTACACCTTGGAGATTTATGCTTGTGACCATTTTGAGAAATCATATGAAACTTCTCTGAACTATATTAGACACCTTGGTAATGCATAATATATGACTTATTTGTTGATAAGGAAAACTTTAACTTCTGTAGAACCTGTTAAGTACAAAAAAGAATCCCTATTGTGACTGATGGGATTCAATCGGTTGCCAAAATGCTGTTATCGAGGTAATTTCCTTAGTAGGAAAATTGTGTGACAAGTCGAAGCTCGAAGAGGTCGAAGCTTGTGGGAGAAGTAGAAGCTCGGGGATGATAGACGAGCTTCCCACTAGTTGGAGGGGTTTCAAGTGGATTTTTCCCAGCCGTATGTGATAAATACCACCTTCCCACTTGGTTATGAATACAGTTTAAGCATTAATTGGCTGCTGAATATGAGGTCTTTCTCTTGATTGGTTGATCCCACCCTACTGTTCCATATCCTCTAACACTTAACCCACTGACCCACCTCCTTTTCGTGCAACTTGTTTCCTATTTCCAATTTAGTCCTCATCCTGCAAGGCCATGAAGAAATGGTTCTGGAGGAGGTGGACCCGGATTGGGAGGAGAAGGAGAACAAAGTGGCTCAGGGAGCGGCCCTGCTCCAGGCCTTACCCTCACTCATACCCCAGGTCAGAGGCAGAATCAGATACAGCATTGCTGGTAGTCAGTAGATTACCGTGCTTGAATGGACAATAGTGGCAATAGCTTCAAAGCTGACCAGAAAGTCACCAACATGATGTGACAGAGACAAAACTGTTCCATTTTCCTAATGGAAATTCCATTGAGCTTAATAATGTTCTTTATCTGGAGCTGCAATAGCCGTACTCTCTGTATGTACTGTATTTCTCTGTTGCAGCAGGTTCTGGAGATGCAACAAGAAGCAGAAGATGCAGAGACACAGACAGAGAGATGGACTCCCCTCATAGAGAGCATAAAGAAAGAGGCAGAGGAGGCTGCTATGGTGAAAGTGGAAGAGAAGTAATAAAAGACTCCATCTGTTTTCCTCTTCCTCCTATTCTCTATGTAATTTCTCTCTCTGTCTCACACTCACTTTTTTTTACAATCTCGAATTTTTCCCCCAGAGATCTGTCTCCCTTTGTCTGTACGAGTGATTGAATTGGGATTGGCCGTTAGGGTTCATCAATGCCTTTTGGCTCTGTGTGATTGTCCGATGTATTGACCCCTGCCCACTCACCTGGTCTCCAGGCTGCAGCAGCAGTTAAAAGAAGCACGGATGGCTGAGGAGGTGGCCAGACAGGCGGCTGAGATGGCAGTTAGACAACTAGAGGAGGAGCAGGCTGCCAGTGCCCAGAGGGCCACAGACTCACAGCAAGAGACTGATGGAGAGCAGTACGTCCCCCCCCCTCCCACACACCCATACACACACAGAAACACATACACACACATGCATGTTTGCATACAAACACATACATATACACACAGACACATACACACACATCTACTCACACACACACACGTACACACACACAAACATACGCACAAACACACACCCATAGGTGAATGAACGTCCATCCCCTACCATCTTGATGCACATGTGAGTGTGCTGGAGTGTGTGTTGCTGAGCTGGTTCGTGCTGAGCCAATGAAGTGAGGATCACTGGGTTGTGATAAAAAGCGCAATGTAAGGCTGAGAGCTGCACTTAGTGCCGTCGTGCAGCGGCTTGCTCTCACACACATGCAAACACATACACACACCAGGACATGTCATCGCCAATGAGACGACCCTTAATAATCATCCTGCTCACTGTCTGTTTTGCAAAGACTGCCCAATATCCAGGAGGAAGAGAACGAGGAAGACCCTGAGTAAGTCCCGCTCCTACTCCCTGTTATCCTTCCACGCTTCTATCTGCAGCAGAGTAGATGAATGTTGCCCTTAACCACTTCTCTTTGGTGTCAAACATTAAATCACCACCCTAATGGTTAAGATTACAGTCAGGGGTCGTCTAATCTGATCCCGAAATCTGTAGTTAGGGGCAGCCTCTATCTCAAGCATGTTAACATCTCACATCCAAACCTTTGACCCCATCCTCTTCCCTCTACAGTTTGACTCATTAACCAGATGTTTGATAGGATACGGAGCTTGAGATTTCTAAGACTGCTGCACAGTAGCCTACATACATTCTGGAGGGCTGAGGGGCTCTGTTTGTCTGCTGTTTGTCTGCTCTTCGTGATATGGATGCAGCCGTTCAAATTACAGGGGTGACTGGAGTTTCAAGGCACCCTCAATAAGCGGATTAAGCCCTAAAATGATCAATATTGCTTTTGCCCACTATTTGGGGAGCACTATTGAAAACTGATGTGTAGAATCGAGCTCTGTACATGTTTAAAACTACGGTTTATGACTGTCTAACTGTCTGAGACTGTCTGAAGCTCTGTTTGTCCCCTTCTGCACACCGTCCAGGTTGCAGATGCTTCAGGCGGAGAGCGACGAGAGCATGGACATTGAGAGTCCCGAAGAGAATACGATAACAGAGGACAATAAGATATCTATTCAGATTCATTTCAATGAAGACAAAAGGGTTGCATCTGAGGAGAATATAGTAACAGAGGAGGTTACTGTATTTGAGAAAATAGTTCCAAAAACTGAAGATAATATGACTACACAGGATAGTACGATATCTGAGACTAAAATAATAGAGGTTACAATCACTGAGGAAATGAAGAACCTTGAACAGAATACGGCCCTAGTGGCGTGTAGGATATCAAAAGAGAGTCATTTCCACGAAGACACAAAAGTTGTTCCCGAAGAGAATATAATTACTGACGATAAGATATCTGAGGAGACAAAAGTAACAGAGGAAAATGAAAATCCGGACAAGGCTAAAGTATCTGCGGTTACAGACGCTGAGAAAGTGAAGATCATTGAACAGAATATGACCACACAAGACAATAAGATATCTAAGGAGAAAAATGTACACGAAAACAAAAAAGTTGCTGCTGATGAGAATGGAGTCACTGAAGAGAATATACCTATGGTAACAGTCAATGAGGTCATCAGGAATGTTGAACAGAATACAACCGCAGTGGAGGATATAGTCATAGGAGAGGAGATATCTGAGACTGAAGTAACAGAGGAAAATAAAAGTCCTGACAATAACAAAATACCAGAGGTTACAGATGAGGTTATTGGGGTCATTGAGGAAATCATTCAGAACGCTGGAGAAAATACAACTAAACAGGAAAATAAGATGTCAGAGGAGACAAAAGGTACAGTGGAATATAAAAGACCTGACAAGAATAAGACAAAGGTTACTGCCGTAGAGAAAATTAAGATTGAAGAGAGCATCCTGACACCGGATATCAAGATACCTGAGGAAAAGCATGTAAATAAGGACAAGACATCTTCTGATAGGAATATAGCGGTTGGAGAGATGGCCGTTGGAGAGATGATATCTGCGGAGACTAAAGTAGCAGAGGAAAATGACTTTCCTGACAAGGAGAAAGTAACAGAGGTTACCGTTGTTGAGAAAATTAAGATGGTTGAAGAGAACACCATTATACAACACAATAAGATATTTGAGGACAAAAATATGAACGAAGACAAAAAAGTTGCTGCTGAGGAGAATAGTATAGTCTCTAAAGAGACGAAAGTAACAGAGGTTACAGTCACAGAAGATTATGATCAGAATATGACCACAGTGGAGAATATAGTCAGTGGAGAGGAGATATCTGAGACAGAAGTAACAGAGGAAAATAAAAGTCCTGACAATAACAAAATACCAGAGGTTACAGATGATGTTATTGAGGTCATTGAGGAAATCATTCAGAACGCTGGAGAAAATACAACTAAACAGGAAAATAAGATGTCAGAGGAGACAAAAGGTACAGTGGAATATAAAAGACCTGACAAGAATAAGACAAAGGTTACTGCCGTTGAGAAAATTAAGATTGAAGAGAGCATCCTAACACCGGATATCAAGATACCCGAGGAAAAGCATGTAAATAAGGACAAGACATCTTCTGATAGGAATATAGCGGTTGGAGAGATGGCCGTTGGAGAGATGATATCTGCGGAGACTAAAGGAGCAGAGGAAAATGAAAGTTCTGAGGAAAATAAGATTCCGGCGTTTACAGACGAGATTACCGTCGTTGAGGAAATAAAGACTGAAGAAGGCATTACGACCACGCAGGATAATAAGATATCGAAAGACAATAAAATAACAGAAGAGGTGACAGTCATTGTGAAAATTCAAATGAATGAACAGAATACTATGTGGGAAATATGCAATGAGAAAACAATGGATGAAGCCAGAAAAGTTGCAGAGGAGAAAATAGTAACTGTAGAGAATAAGATATCTCGGGCGAATAGATGTCCTGGGAAGAATAAGATAGCAGAAGTTTCAGTCATTATTACAATCACTGAAGACAGTCAAATATCAGAGGAGAAAACGGTCAACCAAGACATAAATGTTGCTGAGGACAATATTGTCGTTGAGGACCACATTGACGCTTTGGAGCTTACAGAGGACAATAAGATCACTGAGTAAGCTGAATCATTACCCGATAGAGGCTTATTCCCGCTTTGGAATGTGCTGAGAAGTTGTGCTTTGATGCCATAGAAACTAGGCTACGCATTCCTCATGGTACCCAATGTCACAGATGTACAGCTTTAATGCTTTGCGCCTTTTACCGAACCAGTTGAAGGTCGGGCTAAGGTGTAACTTGATTTTTCTTAAACTATGGGGACAAAGGGGTTGGTGTCAACTTTGAAACTTGCTCAATGGAGCATGATTGGGACAACAGGTACAAGACCTGTACGAAAAATGTAATTACATTTTCTGTCTCGAAGGACCATGAAAACAAAAACTCAACCAGCGTCATCTATACTGAACAAAAATATAAACGTGACATGAAACAATTTCAACGATTTTCCTGAGTTACAGTTCATAGAAGGAAATCAGTCAATTGAAATAAATATATTAGGCCCTAAACTATGGATTTCACTTGATTGGGCAGGGGTGAAGCCATGGGTGGGCCTGGTCCAGGTCCAGCCAATTATAATGAAATGCTCACTAACAGGGATGTAAACAAATTTGTGCACAACATTTGAGAGAAATCAGCTTTTTGTGGAACATTTCTGCGATCTTTTACTTCAGCTCATGAAACATGGGACCAACACTTTACATGTTGCGTTTATATTTTTGTTCAGTATATATGGACAGTGTTTGGGCACAAACTTGTAAAGCTGAACAATGTTAAGATTTATGGTAACACATATTGTTAACAGATTATTCAATTGGTTACATCTTATTTGGCATATTAACTCTGCATGGATTCAAAGCCGACATTCCATGCTGCGCTTTCTCCCCAGCTTGAGTGCTGATAGAGTTGGTAAGCGATAGCGTTTGAATGTCTAATTCCTAAACCTTCTCATGGTCAAATCGTCCAGGTTGAAACTGCTTCACGAGAGCGACGAGAGCATGGAGAATAAAAGTCCCGAGAAAAATAAAGCCATAGAGGTTACTGTCGTTGAGAATATTCTGAGCGTTGAAGACAATACTCTGATGGATATTGTAGTTGCTGAAGACAATGAGATATCTGAAGACAACAAAGCTAAAGCTGTGGAGCCTAAAGTGGAAAATAAAATCACAGAGTAAGCCAAATCATTTAGCAGGTAGAGGCTTATTCCTGCTTTCTTTTTAACACCAAGGCTACTCACGCGTCATGGCATTCCCATGCGGCTAAACGGTTTGCTGTCCCCACATACGCTCAGCTTTGTGGCTTTTACTGAAACCAAAAGGCCAAAGAGGGATTTATTTATTATGTGGAGTTTAAGATGACTATTTTGAGTGTTCAGAAGTAACGTCCATCCCCAGTCATGCTAAGTGGTAGATTCTTCCTCGGGAATTATCTCACGCATAGTAGAATAAACACTGAGATATGAAGCTGAGGAGGCGAAGACTTAGTAATGAAAGGCTATGTTATGATATCATACAGTGCCTTCAGAAAATATTCATACCCCTTGACTTTTTCCACATTTTGTTGTGGTACAGCCTGAATTCGAAATTGATTAAATGTTTTTTTTTCTCTCCCATCTACAAACAATAACCTATAATAACAAAGTGAAAATGTGTTTTTAGACATTTTTGCACATTTATTGAAAATGAAGTAGAGAAATATCTAATTTACTTAAGTATTCACACCCCTGAGTCAATACATGTCAGAATCACCTTTGGCAGCTGTGAGTCATTCTGAGTAAGTCTCCAAGATATTGTGCAACCTGGATTGTACAATATTTGCACATTATCATTTTTTTTATTCTTCAAGTTCAGTCAAGTTGGTTGAAGATCATTGCAAGACAGCCATTTTCAAGTCTTGTCATAGATCTTCAAATCAAATGAAATTGTATTTGGTACATGCGCCGAATACAACAGGTGTAGACGTTACAGTGAAATGCTTACTTTACAAGCCCTTAACCAATAATGCAGTTTTAATTAAAAAATAAAAATAATAATAAATAAAAGTAACAAATAATTAAAGAGCAGCAGTAAAATAACAATAGGGAGGCTATATACAGGGGGGTACCGGTACAGAGTCAATGTGCAGGAGCACCGGTTAGTTGAGGTAATTGAGGTAATATGTACATGTAGGTATTAAAGTGACTATGTTATTAAAGTGACTATGCATAGAAAATAACAGGGAGTAGCAGCAGCGTAAAAGAGGGGGCGGGGGGGGGCAATGCAAATAGTCTGGGTAGCCATTTGATTACATGTTCAGGAGTCTCATGGCTTGGGGTAGAGGCAGTTTAGAAGCCTCTTGGACCTAGACTTGGCGCCCGGGTACCTCTTGCCGTGCGGTAGCAGAGAGAACAGTCTATGACTAGGGTGGCTGGAGTGTTTGACCATTTCTAGGGCCTTCCTCTGACACCGCCTAGTATAGAGATCCTGAATGGCAGGAAGCTTGGCCCCAGTGATGTACTGGGCCATACGCACTACCTTCTGTAGTGCCTTGCGGTCGGAGGCCGAGCAGTTGCCATACCAGGCAGTGATGCAACCCGTCAGGATGCTCTCGATGTTGCAGCTGTAAAACCTTTTGAGGATCTGAGGACCCATGCCAAGTCTTTTCAGTCTACTGAGAGGGAATAGGTTTTGTCGTGCCCTATTCACGACTGTCTTGGTGTGCTTGGACCATGTTAGATTGTTGGTGATGTGTACACCAAACTCTCAACCTGCTCCACTACAGCCCCGTCGATGAGAATGGGGGTGTGCTTTGTCCTCTTTTTCCTTTAGTCCACAATCATCTCCTTTGTCTTGATCACGTTGAGGGAGAGGTTGTTGTCCTTGCACCACACGGTCAGGCCTCTGACCTCCTATAGGCTGTCTCATCGTTGTCGGTGATCAGGCCTACCGCTACAATGTCATCAGCAAACTTTTCAAGTCGATTTAAGGCAAAACCGTAACTAGGCCACTCAGGAACTTTCAATGTTGTCTTGGTAAGCAACTCAAAGTGTATATTTGGCCTTGTGTTTTAGTTCATTGTCCTGCTGAAAGGTGAATTTGTCTCCCAATGTCTGTTGGAAAACAGACTGAACATGGTTTTTCTCTAGGATTGTGCCTGTACTTAGCTCTGTTCTGTTTTTATATATATATATATATATATATATATATATATATATATATATATATATATATATAAAACTCTCTAGTCCTTGCCAATGACAAACATACCCGTAACATGATGCAGCCACCACCATGCTTAAAAATATTAAGGAACGCATCTGAAATTGGTAACGCTGATGTGCCAAGCCCAAACTATTTGGGCTACAAACTAATATGACCTCACGATGGAAAGGGGGAATTCTCAACTCTCATAATGCTCTATTTTGCTCTACGAAGTGTCTCTGGACTCGTCTGAAGGTAACCTATACAAATTAATGGAAGTACTGTATGGAGATAGTTTTGTGCCAACCAAAATAAGCTGTTAAATATGTATTCAAAAAAACTTGAATATTTCCTGAGCTTTCTTATATCTCCTAGATATAGGACAGACACTTCAAAACCGTATCACTTATGATTTAAAAAAATGCCATATATGAATGTGTTTTTCAATGCGTTTCTATGGGCTACGGTAGTAATGGCCAAATTCTATATATTATCAAATAATTTGTCAAATATATATATATATATATATATATATATATATATATATAATGGGGTCCTAAGATTAAAAATCTTTTCCATGTGTTAGCTTAGTAGAAACGTTTTACAAATGTTTTACTCCTGAACTTATTTAGGCTTGCTATAACAAAGGGGTTGAATACTTATTGTTGCAAGACATTTCCGCTTTTCATTTTTTATTAATTTGTAAACATTTCAAAAACATTTCCACATTGACATTATGGGGTATTGTGTTTAGGCCAGTGCCACCAAATCTCATTTGAATTCATTTTAAAATCAGGCTGTAACACATTTTTTTTTTTTTTTTTTGGGGGGTCAAGGGGTGTGAATACTTTCTGAAGGCACTGTGCAACATTGATCACACTGTTACAGCTATCACTTGGAGGTTGAGCAATGAATTCACTAAGCAGCTTTAGTGCTATCTGCTGTTCAGTCTTTGGAGACTGTAGAATGCTAAAGCAACAGTCCATAGGCCTAACAACAGTGCTTTGTGCCGAGCTTGAGAGCTGATAGTAATGGTGAGAAAAGATCTTATTCAGTTTGACATGTCTCTTGTATTGCCTTGTGCCGCCAATTCCTCATTGAATCAGAGTGGACCTGAAAAGGTAGGTTCTAAAAACCAAATTTAGACCCTTAAGAATGACTTAGTAGTCTCCAGATACTGTATTCTCATTGGCGGGCCTGCAGCGAGGCTATGTAATGACTAGTCTGGGATATGTTTAACTTAGTCATCTTTTTTTTTTTTTCATTCTACACAAAACAATTGCTTCGTTCATTTAAAAAAAAAAAACATAGTTGAGATCTAACCCAATGTCAAACAGACAGAAGCCAATTCAAAGACAACATCTAAGTCAATCCCTCTCCCCAGTATCCATCCTCACAGTCCCAAATGACAAAAGTTATCTTGTGGCAACATTGTTCGAAATCCTCCCATTCATACCGTCTGATCTGGTTGTCGGTGGTTGTCCTGATGATTTATGCCCTGTGATTGTCAGGGCAGTCATAGTTCACATCAAGCGCCAAAGTTTTTCCTCCAAACCAACCAATCCGGTTATCAGAAATCAGACAAAACTCCAGGATTATTTGTTGTGAGGGTGAGACCACGCACTGTATTTTACAATGCGTTTGCCACAGTTAAGAGGCAAACAGTCACGGAAGAAGGAGACCACATAGGCTTTAGAGAACAATATTCAGAGAGATCCCCCCCCAATGGGTTCTGAGTAAGTTGTGTAATAGAGAACAATTTGCCTACATTGTTGTTGAGATATTGCTGCATCTGTTTCAGTGACGGATATAAATTATTTTCTTAGCAGTGGAGAATTCATTATCTGCAATTGCGAGACATTGCATCTTGACATCTTACTCTGTATGCCCAGAGTGCATATGCCTATGTTAACGCTGATCCTTCTAGCAAGCAGCTCTAACGCCCTGGACCAGAGCTAGGTGGATGTGTGTTTGTCCTAATTATTTTCTCTGCTTCACATCCAGCACTAAGATTGAATTGATAGGTTCTCTCAGTGTTCAACGCTACTCCTATTGGCTATCACACAGTAAAGCTGCACTGATCGGACCACACTCCCTCTCCAGGTGCCTGATGGATGTGTGTCCAGCCGAGGGGTTGTCCGAGGTTGAGGCAGAGGCGGAGTCAGTCGAACCAAGCCCCCCAGTGTCTACCCCCAGAGAGGCCTCCCCTGAACCAGAACCAGAGCCGCAAAATAAACAGTCTCCCACAGCGACAGAGGCCCCGGCAGTGACCGAACAGCCAGAACCAGCCGACCAGAAGACTCCACCCACTGCCGCAACTCAGGTAGGGAACATTTTAACAGCCAACAGATATCCTTGTTATCACACTGTAGTTACATGGGTGTTACTAACGCTATTACTATGGAGAATGTTTTTTATGTTCACTGCTCTCATTACAGGAGGAGGAAAGTGCCGACGAAGCAGGGTGTGAAGGTGAGTCTTCCTGCTTCATGTAATAAGAGGACATTCATCAATGCTGAACAGCAGTGTATATAGTAAAGTATGTGGACACCTGCTCATCAAACATCTCATTCCAGAATTATGGGGATTATTATGGAGTTGGTCTCCCCTTTGCTGCTATAACAGCCTCCATTGAAGACTTTCCATAAGATGTTTGAAAATTGCTGCAGGGACCACAAGAGCATTAGTGAGGTCGGGCACTGATGTTGGGCGATTAGGCATGGCTCGCAGTCGGCGTTCTAATTCACCCCAAATGTGTTCGATTAGGTTGAGGTCAGGATTCTGTTTAGGTCAGTCAATTTTTTCCACAGTCATTTCTGTATGGACCTCGCTTTGTGTACGGGGGCATTGTCATGCTGAGACAGGAAAGAGCCTTCCCAAAACTGTTGCCGCAAAGTTGGAAGCACAAAATTGTCTAGAATGTCATTGTATGCTGTAGCGCTAAGATTTCCCTTCACAGGAACTAAGGGGCTTAGCCCGAACCATGAAAAACCGCCCAAAACCATTATTCCTCCCCACCAAACTTTACAGTTGGCACTATATGCATTGGGGCAGGTAGCATTCTCCTGCCAGATGGTGAAGTGTGATTCATCACTCCAGAGAACGCATTTCCAATGCTACAGAGTCCAATGGCGGTAAGCTTTACACCACTCCAGCCCACACTTGGCATTGCACATGGTGATTTTAGGCTTGTGTGTACGGCTACTCGGCCATGGAAACCCATTTGATGGAGCTCCCGATGAACAGTTCTTGTGCTGACGTTGCTTCCAGAGGCAGTTTGGAACTCGGTAGTGAGTGTTGCAACCGAGGACAGACGATTTTTACTCTTCAGCACTCAAATGTCCCGTTCTGTGAGCTTGTGTTGCCTACCACTTCACGGCTGAGCCGTTGTTGCTCCGAGACGTTTCCACTTCACAATAGTTGACAGTTGACCAGGGCAGCTCTAGTAGGTCAGAAATCTGACAAACTGACTTGTTGGAAAGGTGGCATCCTATTGTATGATGGTGCCACGTTGAAGGTCACTGAGCTCTTCAGTAAGGCCATTCTACTGCCAATGTTTGTCTATGGAGATTGCATGGCTGTGTGCTTGATTCTATTCACCTGTCAGCAACGGGTATGGCTGAAATAGTCGAATCAACTAATTTGAGGGGGTGTACACATACTTTGTATATATATATATATATTGTATATGACAGCACAATTACCAGACATTAAAACTACTACTACTAACTACTACTCTAACATTTTCGATCTTAACATGACTTCCTGTTTTGCTCAATTGTATTGATCTGATTGACTGTCTGACCATGTTGCCGCCCAGTGCCCTCCAATTGCTCTCCAATCAGGAGCCTGCTTGTGCATATCCCCCACGCCTGCCAGTGCCTCGACAATCTCACCAAGTTGCTACGCGACAACAATCTGAACCCTCCTAAACTGTCCATGCTCGCCCTGCCAGAAGAGTTAACCCTGCTAAAACATGAGATGTCCGAGCTACCAAAGCAGGCGCGACAGTACTGCCAAATGATCCTCAATCGCCTCAACAGACTTAACCCAAATGCCGTGTCCCAAACCCAACCCCAGGAAGATGTCTCCAAGGAGTAACACTCCCTTCCCCTGTCCCAACGCCTGCCCCTCCCTGCAGACCTGGAGTTAGATTCGGAAAACTAGTGTCAAATTAGATCAACCGTCTCCTCAGAGCACTAAGTCAAGTTTCACCTATCCTGAGACCTCCCGACCCCATCCTGACCCCATCCTCACCCCTGACCCCTTGACCACCGCCCTCCACATCTCTGCCATCATGCTCTCTACCGTGCACCCTGCTTCATCTCGAAGAGCAGCAGCCATCCACCCACTGCTCAGGTGAACCGAACCCTCTTGGGTGAAATGTCCTGTGCCGTGCTGTTCTGTTCTGTGTTGTGCAATGCCGTGTCGTGTTGTGTTGTGTCGTTCTGTTCTTTCACATCAATGACAATAGCCTCTTTATTTTTTACTTTTTTTCTACATTGTAGAATAATAGTGAAGACATCAAAACTATGAAATAACAAATATGGAATCATTTAGCAACCAAAAAAGTGCCAAACAAATCAAAACACGCTCCACATTTGAGACTCTTCAAAGTAGCCAACCCCCTGCCTCGATGACAGCCCCGGACACACTTGGCACTCTCCCAACCAGCCTCAGGAGGAAGTCACCTGTTAATTCACATTAGCCTCTTTACTGTTGTACTGAAGTTATCCCTGGGCTAAGCAAACCCCATGGGTTCTAGAGTGTTTTCGTCGTCATACAAAAGTTCTAGAACGCTTTCAAGTGTTGTTTCTAGAATTTTTATCTGATAGTTCTGGGTTGTTGGTAGGTATCAACAGAACTCTCTTGAGTGAGTTTTCTAGAGTTATAGAAAACAGTTCCTCGTGTTCTTCAGGGAGCGTTGGAAAGGACAGAGGAGGGAATGTGCTGCCAGCGGTTAAAGTGGAGGATGTGGACAGAGACGTAGGGATGAGAGGGGGTCGCAACATCCCCCAGATCATCACCTCCCAGGACCCCCTGTCCATCTCTCTGACCGTGTCTCTCGCCCCCGGGACCAAGCGCAGGTAAACTGACTATACACTCTGCTGCTTCAAAAGCCTGTCTGATGATTATAGTAGCTGCACAGACTTGCTCTATGGTGATTTGCCTAGGATGACAGACAAACATTTAATTTACTAGCCATATTGCCTTAATATCACTCTCTCTTTTTCTCACACATTCAGCAAAGCTGTGGCTGCAGAGTAAGTTGTGGCAGCTTTGTTTGTGCAGTTTATCCTACCCTTGTCTCTTTGTCTCCTATTGCCTAACCTTGTATCGCCTTTCCTTTAGTGGCTCGCTCCTCCCGGTGGAAGAGAGAAGTGCTGAAGAGGATGATGTTTTTGGTGTTGATGACTTGGAGATGCAGACCGGCCTCCTGACTGTGGAAGATGGGTGAGTGATGCCACACAGGCAAATGCACAAGATGCATGCAAAACCAGTGGAGGCTGCTGAGCGGAGGACAGCTCTTAACAATGGCTGGAACGGAGTTAATCGAATGGCATCAACCATTTGGAAACCACGTGTTTAATGTATTTTGATACCACTCAACCTATTCTGCTCCAGCCCGTCCTCCCCAATTAAGAAGCCACCAACCTGTTGTAATACAAACACGCATGCACACTCGCATGCGTGGTACACTTGCACACACTCACTCACTCACTGATGATGTCGTATCCTGCAGGGATCGTCCAGCATCAGCGGCAAGCTATGGCAGTGTGATTGTCCAAGAGAGAGTGACTACACTGGTCAAGCTGTTTAAGGCGAGGACGGTCCGCAAGAAGGAAAAACTGATGGACCCTGACGAATCTGAGGAAGACAGCCCTCAAACCTGTAGGTTACCACTTTAACCTGTGACCCTGACCCTTGACCTTACAACAAGCAAAATACACAATTGCCAAATGATTTTCTAAAATGTACAAATGCAACCCTGACCCACATCCATTTTCACATAACCTATAACTTTTGACCTCTCACTCCCAGCCCCAGCCAAGGCGCCCCCTCCTCCTCCCCCTCCCCCAGAAGAGGACAAGGACATCTCAGCCCCGGTGGAGGATGAAGAGGAGGAGGAGTACTGGGACTTCTATGGATACCCAATCAAAATCCTCAAACTTCCCAAAATGCCCCCACTTCCTAGTTGGCTTCAAACCATAGTGGACTATCGTTTCCCTTCCAGCATCGACCCTTATACTGGTGAGCTATATACCAAAACATATTATACTTAAGCACTAAAGCCCGAGGTGGTGTGGTACTGTATATGGCTAATATTCCACAGCTAAGAGCTGTTCTTATGCACGACGCAATGCAGAGTGCCTTGGTACACCCCTTAGCCGTGGTATACTGGCCATAAACCACAAACCCCTGAGGTGCTTTACTGCTATTATAAACTGGTTATCAACATAATTATACAATAAACAAGTCATTTTGGGTCACACCCGTGGTATATTTAAGTGATATGGCCCTAGGGGGGTGTGGTATATTGCCAATATACCACTTTTAAGGGCTGTTCTTAGGCCCGATGCAACGCGGTATTGCCTGCATACAGCCCTTAGCTGTGGTATATTAGCCATATGCTACAAACCCCAGAACAGTAAACAAGTCATTTCTTGCCATACCCATGGTATACAATCTAATATACCACGGCTTTCAGCTAATCAGTATCCAGGACCAAAACTTTAGAATAGTGGATAATATCCCTCACCAATTTTACTACCACATACCCCTGTTCCATTATACATTCCTATACAACACATAATGATACTTTACCGACATGACTTGCCTCGTTAAATAAAGGTTAAATAAAATAAAAATAAAAATGACCAACTGGCTGATGAGTGCCCCTCTTACAGGCCCATCTCACTTCTGAATCTTGACAATAAAATATGAACTATCTTTCCCAACCTGACCTTGGGCCCTGATACTAATGTAATAAAATCCTAATATACCTTTTAGCCCCCGCTGAGTTTTTATATTCACGTTGTAGTTGACTCTGCTCTGCTCTGTCTGTGCCTCTCGTCTCCCTGTAGACCTGGTCTACGTGGTGTGGCTGTTCTTTGTGATGATGGCGTGGAACTGGAACGTGTGGCTGATCCCGGTGCGCTGGGCCTTCCCCTACCAGACTGCAGACAACATCTACTGGTGGCTGTTAATGGACTACACCTGTGACCTTATTTACATCACCGACATCCTGGTCTTTCAGCCCCGCCTGGAGTTTGTACGCGGAGGAGATATTGTGGTAAGGGGATCTGGATCCTCACATATACTGTAGGCAATCACATATACACCATGCTTATACAGACAGGTACATACACACAAACAGGCCCTCACACAAACAGGCCCTCACACAAACTGGCCCTCTATGGCAAGTAGTACTAGAAAATGTATGCCAACACAGACAATCATACACACAGATTCAGAAACACCTCTAAAAGGCACATACATATACACATTTATAGATACAAGGAACTAAATGATGTTCTAATTTCTTCTCTTTTCTTGCAGTGTGACAAAAAGGACATGAGAGACAACTACATGACAACAGAACGATTTAAGGTGAGGCTGAAGCTACACTGTTTCTCCTTGTTGACTGGGCTAGTAGACAAGTAACTCTATATTTCTAAGATGGATGTGAGGGAGTGTTGTTTTGTAAAGGAATGATTTGTCTTTCAGATGGATTGTGTCAGTATGTTCCCCATGGAGATATTTTACTACTTTACTGGCGTTAACTCCCTTCTCAGATTCCCCCGCCTACTGAAGGTACACACACACACACACACACACACACACACACACACACACACACACACACACACACACACACACACACACACACACACACACACGTGCATTCATTGGAGTGCTTAGACCTTAGTGATAAGTGATTGACGCCTCTCTTTCTCTGTTTCAGTACATGGCTTTCTTTGAGTTCAACGACCGTTTGGAAGCAGTCATGAAGAAAGCCTACATCTACAGGTCCCAGAGAGAGACACATAGAACACACTCTGACCATCAACCACACATACATACTCTACACAGGACATTCGCTCAACACAAAACACTCAGCAGAGAAAACCCTACACAGACACACTCAACGCACAATACACATAATTAGCCAGCAGAGGATGCTGTAGCCCTTACTGAGCTCTAGTAACTTTTTCTCATTCCCCTCCTCTCTCTCTCTCCCTCTCAGAGTGATCCTGACCACTTCCTACCTGTTGTATTCTCTCCACATCAACGCCTGTCTGTTCTATTGGGGTTCTGACTACGAGGGGCTGGGGTCCACTAAGTGGGTCTACAACGGCAAAGGGAACAGGTGAGGAGAACACCGCTAAACAGTCACAAAACGGCCGAAAAACCCTCACACCAACCACATTACCACAAAACATCCAGCTTTTTCCAAGTCCTCTTCTGCGGTCACCTTTAGAACTGTTCATTCATCCCAGACGCGTGTGCGTGTGTGTATTTGTCGGACATCTGTGTGTATACAGTGCCTCTGTCTGTGTGCCCAGTTATATCCGGTGTTACTACTTTGCTGTAAAGACCCTGATCACCATCGGGGGTCTCCCGGACCCAACCACCGTGTTTGAGATCACATTCCAGCTCGTCAACTATTTTGTTGGCGTCTTTGCTTTCTCCATCATGATTGGTCAGGTAGGTGCAGCAAAGACAATCCATGTTCATTGGGGCATCCAACAGAAAATAATGGCTCAGATTGATGGCTCAGATCGTACGTTCTTGTTTCTGAGCGTTTGGTTCCGTTTCATGCCTACTGAACATAAGGCTTGTTGTTCTGCTGTTGTTCCAGATGAGAGATGTGGTGGGGGCTGCCACAGCGGGTCAGAACTACTACCGGGCCTGTATGGACAACACCATCAAGTATATGACCTCCTACCACATCCCCACAGAGGTCCAGAACCGAGTCAAGACCTGGTACGACTACACCTGGAAAATACAGGGCATGCTGGGTGAGGAACGTTGGCTAAATGTTGTGAGAGTGCTGCATGTCGAAATGTTACGAAGATATTGTTTCTGTTATTGGCCTATTTGCTCGCTCACCATCCCCCTATCTCTCTCCTTCTCTCTGCCCATCTGCCTCCCACCTTACCTTTTTCCCTCTTGCTGCCTCTTGGTCTCTCTCTCTCGCTCTACAGATGAGCAGGAGCTGTTGATCCAGCTGCCGGATAAGATGAGGATGGACATGGCTGTGGATGTTAACTACTCCATCGTGAGTAAAGTGGCCCTGTTCCAGGTAAGGGGAGGGAAAGAGTACAGCGCAGGAACTCAGACACTGCAGCCCTCGTCTTTGTCAAATCTTCAATAATACATACTATACTCTCTCGCTCTCTCTTTCTCTTGCATTCTCCTTTTTTCTCTCCAATTGTACTAAAATCCCTCTTTCATGTCTCTCCATTCCCCGCCTCTATATCTGCCCCCCCCCTCTCTCTTTCTTTCTTTCTTTCTTCTCTCTCTCTCTCTCTCTCTCTCTCTCTCTCTCTATTCCAGGGCTGTGACAGACAGATGATCTTTGACATGTTGATGAGGCTCAAGTCTGTGGTCTACCTGCCTGGGGACTTTGTCTGTAAAAAGGTAGGCCAATGGAGTAATGCCCTCACCCTCCCATCACAGCTTTACCCCAAGCTTAGCCTAAATCACTTGCACATGGTCCTTTCTCCCTCTGTAAACCGTACCTCTAATTGTACCTGTGTGCCTTTGCTATGATCGGATATAATGTGCTGTGTGTCCCGTGTGGGCAGGGTGAGATCGGCAGGGAGATGTATATCATCAAGCAGGGGGAGGTTCAGGTGGTGGGAGGACCTGATTTGAAGACTGTGTTTGTGACAATCAGGGCCGGCTCTGTGTTTGGAGAAATCAGGTGAGAGCTCCCCCTTAATCACTGGTCCAAATATTTTCCTCATATACAGTATCATGTATTGGAATATCTAAGGGCTGTACATTATACACAATCCCAATGAACCCGTTTCAGCACTCATGCATGCGACAGTGTGCATGCTACGTCTCTAGCTTGCCTCTAGCATGTCTCTAAGCATGTGTTTGGTGTTTGTTTGGCGTGTAACCCATATATGTCCTCCGATTGGACAGCTTGCTGGCAGGGGGCGGGGGGAACAGACGCACGGCCAATGTGATGGCTCACGGATTCGCGAACCTCTTCATCCTGGATAAGAGGGACCTCTCAGACATCCTGGTGCACTACCCCGAGTCCCAGAAACTCCTCCGCAAGAAGGCCAAGTGAGGGGGTGACCTCTCGAATCCAACGTTCCTACCTTTTCCAGTTCACCTATCCCTCTCTTCTTACCCAGGACACAGCCAAAAGGCCTGAGGGGGAAGGTCAAATGGATGGGCTGGGAAGTGGGATATGAGTCTCGGGGGAAGGGTGGATGGGCTCTCTCTTTCTCTCTCTTTACCATAGCCTCTATCTCTCCGCTTCATCTCTTCCTCCATCTGTCACTATCTCCCTCTGTCTGTTTGTCCACTCTGTATCTCTATCTCTTCCCCTCTCTACTGTAATTCTCTCTCTCTGATCATGGCTACGAGGAGAATTGAGTTCCTGATGAAGTATTATTGGTTTAAGTGAGAGTCAGGCAGAAGTTAGGAGGGAATCATGTCTGGATAAACAGACAGTCTCATGACCTGCTCTAACTCATCCGTGGCATCAATTTACCTCATAAGTGAGGACAGGGAGGTGCAGTGTTTGTGTGTGTGTGTGTATATATATATATGTATATATATATATATATATATATATATGTATATATATATATATATATATATATATATATATATATATATATATATGTATATATACACATATACACATATATATATATATATATATATATATATATATATATATATATATACATACACACACACACACACACACACACAAACACACACACACACACAAATATATATATATATATATACACACACACACAAACACTGCACCTCACCTCCTTTGGTCTGATGAAACAAAAATAGAACTGTTTGGCCATATTGACCATTGTTATGTTTGGAGGAAAAGGTTGGATGCTTGCAAGCCGAAGAACACCATGCCAACTGTGAAGCACGGGGGTGGCAGCATCATGTATTGGGGGTGATTTGCTGCAGGAGGGACTGGTGCACTTCACAAAATAGATGGCATCACCAGGAATGAAAATTATGTAGATATATTGAAGCAACATCTCAAGACATCAGTCAGGAAGTCAAAGTTTGGTCGGAAATGGGTCTTCCAAATGGACAATGACCCAAGCATACTTCCAAAGTTGTGGCAAAATGGCTTAAAGACAAAAAAAGGCAAGGTATTGGAGTGGGTGGCCATTACAAAGCCCTGACCTCATCCCATTGAACATTTGTGGGCAGAACTGAAAAAGCATGTGCGAGCAAGGTGTCCTACAAACCTGACTCAGTTACACCATCTCTGTCAGGAGGAATGGGACAAAATTTGCCCAACTTATTGTGGGAAGCTTGTGGAAGGATACCCAAAACATTTGACCCAAGTTAAACAATTTAAAGGCAATGCTACCAAATACTAATTGAGTGCATGTAAACTTCTGACCCACTGGGAATGTAATGAAAGAAATCAAATCTGAAAGAAATCATTCTCTCTACTATTATTCTGACATTTCACATTCTTAAAATAAAGTGGTGATCCTAACTGACCTAAGACAGGGAATTTTTACTCTGATTAAATGTCAGGAATTTTGATAAACTGAGTTTAAATGTATTCGGCCAAGGTGTATGTAAACTTCCGACTTCAACTGTATACAGTGTATTAGTTTGCGTTTGTATGCCACATATGTGTGCATGCCTAAATGTTTCAAGCACACAAAATGCATCAATGTACACAGTGTGTATGCACAGTGTGTATGCACATATCTAAAAGCTTTACCTCAGTCTGACGGACCTGACCACAACTTCTCCCTGCCTTCCTCCCTTTCCAGGAAAATGCTGACGAAGGATAAGAAGCCAGAGGAAAAAGCAGAGGTGAAGGAGACTGCCGAGGTGATCCCAGACAGGCCAGAGACCCCCAAGCTGTTCAAAGCAGCCCTGGTGATTACAGAGCAGGCAGGCATTAAGGGCACCTTCGCCAAGCTGAAAGAGGGCTACAAACCTGCCGAGACTGAGGTAAACAGCACACACATGCATTTACATGCACACACCTAGTGTCATACACACAACACACCTACCTCTGTGTCTGTCCCCAACTCTCCCTTCTCACACCCTCCCTCCTACTCTCTCTCTTTTTTGTGGATGGATGAAAAATGGTCTGAAATCAATCTTTGTTCTCTCTCTCTCTCTCTCTCTCACACCCAAAACGCCCTCTACCCCCAGTCCTCTGGACTCCCCATACCTCCTCCCTCCCCGATGGTGCACCGTCGCTCCCCCATCCCCCCTACAGATGCCCAGGTCGAGGATGACGAAGATGCGGTTTCCGAGACGACCGACAGTATGATGCTCATCCGCATGACACGCCGTCACAAAGGCGAGGAGCTCCTGTCCGTCGAGCAGAAGCCTGGAGATGAAGAGGAGGAGAAGAAGTAGAAGGAGACCGAGAAGGAAATTGACAGAAAGAGAAGGGGAAGAAATGTTGTGATCACCCGCTACTCTTCTATACTCTTCTGTGTGTATTTTGACTGAGATTTCAGACCGAAATGGTTAAAAAAAAATATATTTCTCTATTGCCGAGTTCACTTCATGTCAGAAACTCTGGATCTCCGAGTTAATATGAACGTAAGTTATTTGCGTAGAGCTTTCTATTGGTAGATTCAGATACTTCCCAAGTGGGAAACTTGAGTATCATCTTTCTATAACGAGCAAGCAAGTCGGAAATGTCTGAGTTTCCGACATGACATGAACACGGCATATGTCCCCCTCGGGTTAAGTTCACTTTACAGAGTTATCCTGTCATATTCTGTGTGCCCCTTCTGTCCCTCACTCTCTCGTGGTCTCACTGATGTTGTGTGTGTTAACTGCGTTTTAGTACCTTAAAGCGGCAATTAGCAGTTGAAACAATAACGAGTACTTCCCGTCTCTTTTTCGGTAAAAAGCTCAGGGCTGGAGAAATGTAACCACTGTCAAATTCATAGACATAGCTATGGATGGAAGGATTGACCATCCATGATATCAAAATGTAGTGTTATGCATGTTTTGAGGCTATATAGTGTTTGTTTACATTTGTTTTGTTTAAAACATTGAAGTAAAACAAGCTTGTTATTTTGGGTTCTGAAATGGTATGACAGTTGAACTAAACTCATGAGACATTTATAAGTTATATTCTTCAAGAATGAATGGGTACATATCATTCATTTATATGTACACAAAACACAAAAATTATGTAGCAACTGCAGATTGGCCCTTTAATCCTTATTGATGCTTCATAATCCTATATAGCCTTGTTATAAAACTCCATTACCCAGGGGGCTTAGCTCCAGGTCTCCTACTGTTTCCTGCTTCGAAGTACTGCCACTCTCCCCAAGTACCTGTGACAGAGGCAATATGGCCTTAACCAAAACCTAGACGTTGCTGGTTTCTATATTTCTTTAGCCATTCCATTTTAAAAGAGAGGCCATTTTCTTTTGTAGTCTGTGTCACAAGAGTGAACACTAGTATGTTTAGCATTTAATCTTTGGGAAAACATCTGTGTTTCTCTTATCTGAGGTATATGGGCAAACTTTTTTTTCTTTCGTATTTGAACTCTTAAGAGTGAGTGGTCCTGTGTTGGTTTTCTTTGGTGCCGTGACGCATCACACTAGTCGAAATCTGATTGGCTGATTCAGGGTCATGCCATGTGTCCTCCTGTCTGCAGGAGGAGCACAAATGGGTTTCAATGATTTTACTGAGTTTTCGAGGTCAAAGAGAGTGTGTGTGTAAAATGTGGAAATGAGTGTGTATGAGCAGGAAGAGGAGCAGAAAGCCAGAGGAAGTGTTCATTGTGTCCCTCTCAACCAAACGGGGAAAGGCAGAATAAAAAGGCGGGAATAAAACAATGCTGAGCAAGCCTCAGAACTAACCTCTGTCCAATTCTGTGCTTCCATCTCAGGGTGTGATGAAGTGTGTGCTTACTTGTGGTAGGAGTCACATTTGAACTGATATTACAGTTAACTTTCCAAACCCTTCCCATATCTATCAGTGACCTTAAGTCAGGCACATAGTGGGTTGTCATAGTGGGTTCTTTTTACACACCATAGCATACTTCAGCCATAAAAAGACGCCTAGGTGCTATTAGAAGATTTAGGACTAGATTCAATCCGTATCGCAGAAGTAGGATATCAAGGAAGATCAGCATTATATGTTCCCGCATTCGCCGATACTAGATTCATGGTTAAACTATGCACGTGTCGGCTCAATTTCGAAAATGACCTTTACATTTTAACGTGGATCTTCCCAGATACTTCCGTGATACGGATTGAATCCAGCCCTTAAGCGCAACGCTCAGGGATTATGCCCATATTTCATGTTTTTACGAGACTGTTTTTAACGTGGATACATATCAGTCGACTGGACGTGCTTTTTTTTTTGTGTCATTTTCAACTGAGAAAATATAATTTTGAACCATTTTGGAAACAAAAGCTTGTGAATCCAAAGTCAAGCATTTATAGATATTTTGTTGTTGTTGTTGTTTAGTGTTTAAATGATATCTTTGGAACAACAGCTGAATAAAACTGGCTATGTAAACTCCTTTGTTGGATTCAGATAGATTTTTGATAATGAAGAAGAATGTTTTACAGATGACAATTTGCCGAGTGTTGTAATAGGTATGGTGAAAGCATATGTATGCAGCTTGTAAACAATAAAAATACTGCGCTTACTGAAGATTGTGTAAAGTGTGAGAGAGAGAGAGAGAAAGAGAGAGAGAGAGAGAGAGAGAGAGAGAGAGAGAGAGCTCACCTGCATCCTGTCTGCCAGTTGTTATAGGTCAGAACTGTGGTAAAATAAAGGCAACAAAGTGATCCCTTGATATACATCTTTTATGCTCTCATGATTTGCATTAGGACCACTGGTTGGTAATGAAGACGTTTCAGGGCACAGTGAAAAACTGTTTTGCTTGAGTTTTGAGCTTTTGACAGGTCTTCTAAACGGGACATTCGCATGAGTAAAGCACAGCACAGATCAGTAAAAAAAAAAAAAAGTATTCATTGTGGTGTAGTCTTTTTGACCAATGAGAAAGTCAAGGAAACACGCTGCGGGGAAAATATATTATGGGCGCAAATACCCCTTGCTGAGCCCCTATCTTCTTCTTCTGAGGTTTAATGGTGGTTGGCATCCAATTTGTTGCATTATCGCCACCTACTAGACTGCAGTACAACTCCCTTATACTTTACTTGAAAAAGAAAAATGTACTAAATAAATACCCTACCATCTGACACTATATAACTCACTAATTTCAAAATGACATAAAATTAACACCACCCTACTCCACTAATTAAATGTATTTACTCCTACCTCATGCCATCATCCTGAAATGATGGGACATCACCACTTAACACACCCTGTAACTCTTCTGATGTCAAGTCTCGCACACCCAAATACCTCTCTGCAGCTGCCACCACAACCTCAATTTTCTGAGACTTCCGATCCATGCCTGGGTAACAATATAACTTTATACCGTCCCCTCGCCCATACCCGGGCGCGAACCAGGGACCCTCTGCACACATCGACAACAGTCACCCATGAAGCATCGTTACCCATCGCTCCACAAAAGCCGCAGCCCTTGCAGAGCAAGGGTAACAACTACTTCAAGGTCTCAGAGCAAGTGACGTCACCGATTGAAACGATATTTAGCGCACACCACCGCTAACTAAGCTAGCCGTTTCACATCCGTTACTCCTGCAGTACGTACAATTGAAAACCATTGCTATAAATCCAATCTTCCTGAAACTTATTTCACTGGTTGGCCTATCCGTCTGTACTGGTATATGTCTACTACTCTCACCACTCCTCACCCTCAACCCATCTTCCTCAACTTTCTTCACTGCTGATATGACAACTTCTGCACTACTCTAACCCTGGAAACCTCTACCTACCTCTCTCGCATATGGGACATTACAATTAACACATTCCACTACGTTCCCAAATACTACATATGCCTTTGTCACATGCCCTTCTGCACATTTCTCAGACCTTGGACCCTCCCTCCTACACACTGCTGCCACATAGGAACACCTTGGACCCTCCCTCCTACACACTGCTGCCACATAGGAACACCTTGGACCCTCCCTCCTACACGCTGCTGCCACATAGGAACACCTTGGACCCTCCCTCCTACACACTGCTGCCACATAGGAACACCTTGGACCCTCCCTCCTACACACTGCTGCCACATGCCCATAAGCTTGACACCTGTCACATCTTAATGTGTTCGGCACATAAGCTTGTACAGGATACCTTTATATATCCTTTATTCACTGTCAGGCAAAGACTCAACGTCAAAACTCAAAAGAACAGACAATGACTCTTCTGTTTCCCCACTCTCACCACCCTGCCTGCGTCGCACCAAACGACGAGCATCACATACACCGGGAATCTTTGCCCTCAGCTGGTCAACTTTTATATCTACTGCTACCCCAGTTATCACTCCTTTCATTGGTGCCCTTTTCTTGATAAACAAAACAATTCACTTTTCTTGCCCCCATTCGTTTTGCTTCGAGCGCATTCTCCCTCTGCCCAACAGAAACACAAACAATTATCACTAGACCACTTCTGGTTACCCTCACCGATTCCACATGACCCAACTCTTTTTCCACCCACCGTGAAACCACAAATGGATCAGCCAAAAGGCAAGAGTCCACTTTCTCCATAAACTTCACTCCTACTGTCACAGACTCTTCTTCATCCTGACCCTCGGTGCACACCTCAGTCTCCGATAACTTTACTGCACCAACCACCTCTGATTCTTCACCCTCATTCACTTCAATTTCTCCTCCTGTCTTCAGCTCCCTCTGCTTACACTTTCTACCATTCTTCTTTGACAAACCATCTCCCTTTTTCCCACCACTTTTATCCGCCCCAAGCTTACCCTCTTCTTCCCTCACTCTCTTAGACCTCCACTCCCTCTCTTTTTTCCCTCCATCCCTTCTCCATTTTCCAAGTAGACGTCTCCTTGTGATAATACTGGCGCTCCATCCCGCACACCCATCTTGTACTTGCTATCTCTAGGGACTCCATTTTCCCCTTCCAGAGTTCTGCTCATGTCCCCAATAATGTGCCTCTACCCTAGTCCCTATCAACCGGATGCTCCGGTTTGGAAAGAGAGCCTGTGCCATGACTTCCGCTTTTGGACGTTAACAAGGCGATACTCCGCCTTCACATTTACTGGATTGGTTAAACAGTGCAGAACCATTTCCCCCTGTCAAGACCAGTATGTAGGAGAGTTTCAGGTGTTTATTTTACGCCTGCTATGTTAGGTTATTGCGCATATACTGTAAACTGCATTTCCCTTGTCAAAGTATTTTATTGGATAAACTAGTTTAACATTAAGATATTTACTCCAAACAGTTGAGCGTGTTATCGGTCAGCAGGTCAAGCAACAACACAAGGAGAGAAACATCTGTCAAAAGTCTCGCTCTTTTGGTGCTTTCAAGACAACTGGGAACTCGAAAATAACCTAGGTCAAATCATGACATCGGACATTGGGAAAGTGGAAGCTCAGACAGATGCCCAAGTTTCCGACTTGGAAGCCCCGGAAAAAAAAATCCCTGTTTGAGCTCATTTTTTTCCCGAGTACATAGTTGTCTTGAACGCAATGAAGTCGGAGATGTCCGATTCCGCGTTTTTTTTAACGCGGCAATATGTCTGGTCTCTGAAGTGCAGTCAGCTGGTGAATCCACTCCAAGTCGCGAGGAGACTTGACTTTCGGCCGCGGCAAAAAAAAAAAAAACTTATCCACAGAAATATTTGCACCTCTGAATTCTGGATGGCTACTAAATGATTTGCGCTGTGCAACACAGTCCAACCGCGACTATTGATGTGAGTTATTTGGTCAACTCGGGAATAACAAGGGGAGGTTTCGCGTGTTGGACCGAGTGGTAAGAGTTGCACTATTTTCCTTTAGCACGTTTGCTTTCCATTTCCCTATGTGTATTACATTGTTTGACATTTGCACACGCGTTTACAAAGTAAGTTTGACCTTGTCAAAACTAATGTTGGTTTGTATTAACAATATTGTCAAGCCGCGAGTTGCATATTGATTTTGAAGCGTGGTCGTACGGCTCAATTAGTGATATTGACTATATGGATATTAGCCTACTTGGCAAGGCGCTCAACACTGACATTACAGCCCGAAGCAACATTATCAAATTGCTCTGTTTTGGTTTTCGGTGCTTACAGAAAATGGCAACAGAGCACATCCAATTCACTGAAAACAGCTGTGGTTCACACCATTCAGCCGTTTCCACGCATGTCAAAAAATAAACGTAACCGGCGTTTTTATTTCAATGTTGACCTGTGCGACCGTGAAAGGTGTATGTGTGCGCCGACTCATGTATGTAAATTCAGCAACAACAAAAAAACGTCCTCACTGTCAACTGTTTATTTTCAGCAAACATAACGTAAATATTTGTATGAACATAAGATTCAACAACTGAGACACAAACTGAACAAGTTCCACAGACATGTGACTAACAGAAGTTAAGTAATGTGTCCCTGAATAAAGGGGGGGGAGAGGGGAGAGAGTCAAAAGTAACAGTCAGTATCTAGTGTGGCCACCAGCTGCATTAAGTACCCCACTCTTCCACCAAGGCACCTGCAAGTTCCTGGACATTTCTGTGGGGAATGGCCCTCACCCTCTGATCCAACAGGTCCCAGACGTGCTCAATGGGATTGAGATCCGGGCTCTTCCCTGAACATGGCAGAACACTGACATTCCTGCCTTACAACAGGCTTACTATACAAGCCCTCAGTCCAGCCTCTCTCAGCCTGTTGTGGACAGTCTGAGCACTGTTGGAGGGATTGTGCGTTCCTGGTGTGCGTTCCTGATGTAACTTGGGCAGTTGTTGTTGCCATCCTGTACCTGCCCCGCAGGTGTGATGTTCGGATGTACCGACCCTGTGCAGGTGTTGTTACACGTGGTCTGACACTGCGAGGACGATCAGCTGTCCATCCTGTCTCCCTGTAGCGCTGTCTTAGGCGTCTCACAGTACGGACATTGCAATCTATTTCCCTGGCCACATCTGCAGTGCTCATGCCACCTTGCAGCATGCCTAAGGCACTTTCACGCAGATGAGCAGGGACCCTGGGCATCTTTCTTTTGGTGTTTTTCAGTCAGTAGAAAGGCCTCTTTAGTGTCCCTAAGTTGTCATAACTGTGACCTTAATTGTTCATGAATTGTTTATGGTTCATTGAACAAGCATGGGAAACAGTTTTTAAACCCTTTACAATGAAGATCTGTGAAGTTATTTGGATTTTTACAATGAAGATCTGTGAAGTTATTTGGATTTTTATAAATTATCTTTGAAAGACAGGATCCTTTAAAAAGGGACATTACTTTTTTTGCTGAATTTGTATATCTATATTGTTATTTTTAGCATGTATATCTTGGTGGGGCAAACTCCCCAAAAGTGTTTTAGATGCGTGCCAGCAAGGACACACAACACTAAACAATACATTAATTGCACCATAACGATGACAAGCTGTGCCCACAAACTGTTAGGGCCTTCATAAAGCTGTCTCAACAGCAGAGCAATCTTTCCAGCACAATGGATTGAATCCTTACCACCGCTACACCTGGATATCAGCAGAGCCTTGTCTGGCAGCGAAACAATTAATTCAGTCTTGTTTACTGCCTTTTAAAAACAACATGGCTGACTTGCTTAACTTCGTGACGCTACCAATCCCTGTAGCGGGATAATTTTCCATCTGCAACCGCTGAATAGCATAGCGCAACAGTCAAATAATATTACTAGAAAATATTCATATTCATGAAATCACAAGTGCAATATTTTGAAACACAGCTTAGCCTTTTGTTAATCACCCTGTTGTCTCAGATTTTGAAGTTATGCTTTACAGCGAAAGCAATCCAAATGTTTGTGTAAGTTTATCGATAGCCTAGCATAGCATTATGTACACTTAGCATCAGGAAGCTTGGTCACGAAAATCAGAAAAGCAATCAAATTAACCATTTACCTTTTGATCTTCGGATGTTTTCACTCACGAGACTCCCAGTTACACAGCAAATGTTCCATAAAGATTATTTTTATACCCAAAAAACGCGACAAAGAAACGTTGGTAATGTTCAGAAATCCACAGGAAAGAGCGGTCACAACAACTCAGACAGAAATTCCAAATAGTCTTCATAATGTCCACAGAAACATGTCAAAGGTTTTTTATAATCATTCCTCAGGTAGTTTTTAAAATATTTATTTGATAATATATCAACCGAGTGTGTAGCTTTTTCCATAACAGCGGGAGGAACAATGGCCCCTTCACTCAATTGCGCACCATCTCACTCTGAGAGCCCCCACCTCTCCACTTACGCAGTGTGATCCTTCACGCTCTTTTTTTCAAAATAAAAGCCTGAAACTATGTCTAAAGACTGTTGACACCAAAGGGAAGCCACAGAAAAAGGAATCTGGTTGATATCCCTTTAAATGGAGGACAGGCATGCATAGGAACACAGATGTTTCAAAATAAGAGGCTCTTCCTGATTGGATTATCCTCAGGCTTTCGCCTGCAATATCAGTTCTGTTGTACCCACAGACAGTATTTTTACAGTTTTGGAAACTTTAGTGTTTTCTATCCTAATCTGTCAATTATATGCATATTTTAGCATCTGGTCATGAGAAATAGGCTGTTTTACTTTGGGAACGTTATTTTTCCAAACATAAAAATAGTGCCCCCTAGCTTCAAGAGGTTAAACAAATGTGGTTCTACTGACAATTGAGATGTACAAACTATGGCATAAGGGAATGATGAGCGGATAAGAGGCATTCTGTAATTTCAATTAAGACGTTAATGAGCGAGCGACGATGGACGTAGTCAATATAACTATGTGTAGAGCACTTTTGAAATGTAGACAGAATTCAGAACATGGGCTGCTCTTAAAGAATTTTCCCTGTCCACCAAGTCAACTGTAGGATAAATAAAGGGGGCATATAAGCAGAAAATGAAACCTCTTACAATATTAGATGACTTTTCTCAAAAACAGGTTATAGGCTACATGTCAGTAACGTTGGGTGACATTATGAGGAGCAAATAGACGTAATTATTAGGGTGAGGCACATGGGCTACTAACAGCTTACTACACAACATACACTTAGTATTACTTTCTTAGCTACAGTATATGCTTGTATGCTGCTGTTGCATAAATGATGTAATATACAAGACATTTTTGGACTCACCTTGGCTTGTGATGTGCTCACTTATACATGAAGATGGCACAGCGGTTTTGTCATCAAACTTTCATCAAAGTCTGCTATTCTCTGGATTATGGTGGGAACTCGGGGGGGCATAGCAGGCTACTGGTTGCTTAGTCACTGATTCCTCCCAAAATACTTATTGTTGAATATGCGATTTCCAACTTGTGTAATCTTTTTATCCTATGGCCGATGAGCACCGATACGCTTTATCAATAGTTTCTCTTCCGATGACAAGGATTAAAAATGATTTGCCAGTAGATTGTCGACTTGATTCATGATGATGACTGCTAGCTAAGACTTTGAAAGTAAGATGTTGACATGGTCAGTCCAATCAAAGCTACTGTACATATAACTTGATTTGATGTCATTTTATCTGTGGCCAATGACATTGAGCCTTCTTGGAAGGACGCTTGTAATATAACTCTATGGCGGGACCCAAAGGCTTGACGTTTTGGATGTCTACCCTTACTAAGGACATCAACTTCCAGATGACATAGTGTCCCCATGAGGGACATAACATTTAGCCAATCATGGCTTAATGCTCCTATTTTTGTTCTGGCTCGCCCCACCACCACAGAATGCACTGAGCTAGGCTGAAACACCTGCATGTTAGAGACCATGTGTATGTGGCTTTATTTAACTGATATATATATATATATATATATATTTTTTTTTTTTACATTGTTTGCAAGCTGATATGTGACACGTATTAATGCCCAAACAACATGCAAAACAGGCAAGCCCCCTAAAAATTATATAATATAATATAATTTATTTTCACAACAAATGTGGGGCTCTGGTTGCCACTGAAATACACTGCTAAAAAAAAACTAAAATAACACATCCTAGATCTGAATGAATGAAATATTCTTATTAACTACTTTTTTCTTTACATAATTTGTGTGATTTTGTTGTCAGCACATTCAACTATCAATTGAAATCAAATTTATCAACCCATGGAGGTCTGGATTTGGAGTCACTCAAAATTAAAGTGGAAAACCACACTACAGGCTGATCCAACTTTGATGTAATGTCCTTAAAACTTAAAACAAGTCAAAATGAGGCTCCGTAGTGTGTGTGGCCTCCACGTGCCTGTATGACCTTCCTACAACGTCTGGGCATGCTCCTGATGAGGTGGCGGATGGTCTCCTGAGGGATCTCCTCCCAGACCTGGACTAAAGCATCCGCCAACTCCTGGACAGTCTGTGGTGCAACGTGGCGTTGGTGGAGAGAGCGAGACATGATGTCCCAGATGTGCTCAATTGGATTCAGGTCTGGGGAACGGGTGGGCCAGTCCATAGCATCAATGCCTTCCTCTTGCAGGAACTGCTGACACACTCCAGCCACATGAGGTCTAGCATTGTCTTGCATTAGAAGGAACCCAGGGCCAACCGCACCAGCATATGTTCTCACAAGGGGTCTGCGGATCTCATCTCGGTACCTAATGGCAGTCAGGCTACCTCTGGCGAGCACATGGAGGAAATCCAAAGAAATGCCACCCCACACCATGACTGACCCACCGCCAAACCGGTCATGCTGGAGGATGTTGCAGGCAGCAGAATGTTCTCCACGGCATCTCCAGACTGTCACGTGCTCAGTGTGAACCTGCTTTCATCTGTGAAGAGCACAGGGCGCCAGTGGCGAATTTGCCAATCTTGGTATTCTCTGGCAAATGCCAAACGTCCTGCACGGTGTTGGGCTGTAAGCACAACCCCCACCTGTGGACGTCGGGCCCTCATACCACCCTCATGGAGTCTGTTTCTGACCATTTGAGCAGACACATGCACATTTGTGGCCTGCTGGAGGTCATTTTGCAGGGCTATGGCAGTGCTCCTCCTTGCACAAAGGTGGAGGTAGCGGTCCTGCTGCTGGGTTGTTGACCTCCTATGGCCTCCTCCACGTCTCCTGATGTACTGGCCTGTCTCCTGGTAGCGCCTCCATGCTCTGGACACTACACTGACAGACACAGCAAACCTTCTTGCCACAGCTCGCATTGATGTGCCATCCTGGATGAGCTGCACTACCTGAGCCACTTGTGTGGGTTGTAGACTCCATCTCATGCTACCACTAGAGTGAAAGCACCGCCAGCCTTCAAAAGTGACCAAAACATCAGCCAGGAAGCATAGGAACTGAGAAGTGGTCTGTGGTCACCATGTGCAGAACCACTCCTTTATTGGGGCTGTCTTGCTAATTGCCTATAATTTCCACCTGTTGTCTATTCCATTTGCACAACAGCATGTGAAATTTATTGTCAATCGGTGTTGCTTCCTAAGTGGACAGTTTGATTTCACAGAAGTGTGATTGACTTGGAGTTACATTGTGTTGTTTTAAGTGTTCCCTTTATTTCTTTGAGCAGTGTATATACATACATGCGTGCACACACACTGCTTTCAGAAAGTATTCACACCCCTTTACTTTTTCCACATTTTGCTACGTTACAGCCGTATTCTATTTATTTAATTGATTAAAATGTTTTCCCTCAATCTAGACACAATACCCCATAATGAAAGAGAAAAACAGGTTTAATTTTTTTGTGCTAATTTATAAAAAATAAAAAACGGAATATATTTACATAAGTATTCAGACCTTTTACTTTGTTGAAGCACCTTTGGCAGCATTGAGTCTTGGATATGACACAACAAACTTGGCACACCTGTATTTGGGGAGTTTCAGAGATGTTCGATCGGGTTCAAGGACATTCATAGACTTATCCCAAAGCCACTCCTGTGTTGTCCTGTTGGAAGGTGAACCTTCAACCCAGTCTGAGGTCCTGAGTGCTCTGGAGCAGGTTTTCATCAAGATCTCTCTGTACTTTGCTCTGTTCATCTTTGCCTCGATCCTGACTAGTCTCACAGTCCCTGCTGCTGAAAAACACACCCACAGTATGATGCTGCCACGACCATGCTTCACCGTAGGGATGGTGCCAGGTTTCCTCCAGGTGTGACGCTTTGCATTCAGGCCAAAGAGTTCAATCTTGATTTCATCAAACCAGAGAATCTAGTTTCTCATGGTCTGAGAGTACTTTAGGTGCCTTTTGGCAAACTCCAAGCAGGCTGTCGTGCCTTTTACTGAGGAGTGGCTTCCGCCTGGCCCCTCTACCATAAAGGCCTGATTGGTGGAATACTGCAGAGATGGTTGTCCTTCTGGAAGGATCTCCCATCTCCACAGAGGAACTCTGGAGCTCTGTGAGATTGACCATCGGGTTCTTGTACACCTCCCTGACCAAGGCCCTTCTCCCCCGACAACTCAGTTTGGCCGGGCGGCCAGCTCTAGGAAGAGTGTTGCTGGTTCCAAACTTCTTCCATTTAAGAATGATGGAGGCCACTGTGTTCTTGTGAACCTTCAATGCTGCAGACATTTTTTGGTATCCTTCCCCAGATCTCTGCCTTGACACAATCCTGTCTCCGAGCTCTGCAGACAATTCCTTCGACCTCAGGGCTTGGTTTTTGCTCTGACACGCACTGTCAACTGTGGGACCTTATATAGACAGGTGTGTGCCTTTCCAAATCATGTCCAATCAATTGAATTTAACACAGGTGGACTCCAATCAAGTTGTAGAAACATCTCGAGGATGATCAATGGAAATAGGATGCACCTGAGTTCAATTTCGAGTCTCATAGCAAAGGGTCTGAACTTATGTAAATAAGGTATTTCTGTTTTTATTATAAATTAGCAAAGATTTCTAAGCCTGTTGTCATTATGGGGTATTGTGTTTAGATTGCTGAGGACTTATATTTATTTAATCCATCTTAGAATAAGGCTGTAATGTAACAAAATGTGGAAAAAGTTGAGGGATAGAGAGGAAAAAACATGATTTCACCTTGGCTTGGGTACATTTTGAAAGCCAGTGTGTCAGTTTCAATTGCATGGTTTGGTTCCCATTTTTGTACACGAGCATCCTGAACAGAAGCCCTTGGAGAGAGGGGGAACACATGGAGGCAGTTACGAGAGGTGGTTATTCTCAGGGTGTGTCTAGTTGGCTTTACAAACCGTGCCAATGAACAGATGTATGATCTAAAAGTAGAAGTTGATTTATGAGTTATCCTACTTTCCTACCAAGTTAGATTTTTTTTAAACATTTAAATTACAGACCTGTGTCATGGGATAGTGATCATGATTTGACTTTGGAGCAGATTTTTAACATGCTGGGTAATGGAGAGCCTGTTCATTTGTAATGAAGTCCTGCTTCAGGAATAACTGTAAGTGTGGGTAACATCCCTCTCTTATTCTTGGAACATTTTATGTCCCAGTCAATGTGGGGGTGACTTATTTTAACAGGACCACTGTTTTTAAAAGCACTCCCATTTGTTACTACACCAGAGGGGGACTGTGTTTGTTAAATACATACTGCTAGAGCACACACCCACATAGACAGTACAGGGACATTCCAATTTGTTCTGCTTGTTCCCTACAGTACCTCTCCTCACTTCATCACTGGCATGGCATTCCAGAGGCAGGAGTCACGAGCAGAATGAACTGACCCTACCCCTCTGTTGGACCTGTGTAGCTGAGAAGAATTAGACCACTTTAACTCAATTTCATGTTGATGTGAAGGAAGATGAAGATCGGGGCTGTCTGCTAGGGCTCTGTACCTGTTCGGACTGTTATTGTGGTAATTGCTTAGACAGTTCATATGTTGGACTCTCATGGAGATGGAGACAATTCTCCCCCCCTCTTGATCATGGTCCCCCAAGCAAGGTATCGTTGGACTAGACACCAGTGTGGGGTGTAGAGACAGAGCAGAAACATACACACACACACACACACACAGTGTGGTTTCCGGGGGATGGGCTGGGTGAATCACAGGCTGGAAAGAGAATAAGAGACTACTGGTGGAAAATTACATGTTATGCAGAGTGATTATGTAGCTCCAACCGTGTGTATGTGTGTGTGTGTGTGTGTGTGTGTGTGTGTGTGTGTGTGTGCGCAGCTACTAGCTTACACATTAGTCAATGTATTCTGTAAATATTTGCCAAAGACACTATGGGGAAATCTGTTCCTAAACATGCCATGTCTGTGTTTGCACAAATGTATATGAGCTTGCATGGGGATAGTGTTTGTTTGGATCACACACTCAGTCTCTGGTTTGGTGCTCTATTTATTGTAAGCTGTTTGTTAAATAAGTCCTGGACAGTTTGACTTGTTTGGCTGCAGTAGTGGAGATGATGAGGTCAGGGACTTGTGACTTCTCCATGCATTCAGGCATTATATAACGGCTCTGATTGGAAGCAGATTATTGTAGAATGTGAACATTACCAGATAACCAGTAGGTGGTGCTGTTTGCTGCTGTCTGTCACACAGATGGACCAGTCTCTTGGCACTGATGTTGGTTAGCCTACATAGCATGCTCAGGGTAGAAGTTACCCTTTGGCACAGATCTTGGATCAGCTTATCTTAACTAAATTCGTTGCGGGGTGAATCACAAAACTGACCACGAGGGGGGTCCAATCCAGCCCCTGGGTGGTTGGAGTAAAAATATATATTTTACCGTCTAGCTTGCTATTATTCAGATATTAAAGCTAGACAGTCAGGGAGCATCGGAAATGTAAAAAAAAAAATGTACACACACATTTTGATGGTGAGGAAATGCAACCAATTTTCAATGCGGCCATCCGGACCTCATCGAAGACAAGACTGCGGCCCCTGTCAAAATTAGTTTGACACCCCTCATCTAGGGAAACGAACAACTTCATCCTACTGTCTTGCACCCACACAAAGATCATGCTCTTTCTGTAACTAATGTAAATGTTACACAGTGGACTGTTAGTCTCATGTTCATTTCAACACAACTTTTAAATCAGATTAAATTCTGAACAAGAGAAGATGTGGAAACGACAGCAGAGCCTCAGTTCAGCTGTAGCTAATCTGGCCCAATTAAACTGTGTATGAAAAAGGGGTAGATGTTATATTAGGAAATGGTCATGCTATGTTGCCCACAGCGGATTACTGCCTAGCTTCATTTGCATATTAATGGCTAAAAGACGCATTAAGAAGATGACTAGGCTATTTTTAAGTGTGAGCACAGTGGGTTAGCACATTTCACCATATCGGGTGTCAAACATACTGCCTTGCGGATCCAATCCAGCTCGCGGGTGGTTTGAGTAAAAAAATATATATACAGTACCAGTCAAAAGTTTGGACACACTGTAGTATAATTAATAGTGAAGACGTCAAAACTATGCAATAACACATGGACTCGTGTAGTAACCCAAAAAAGTGTTAAACAAATATATTTGAGATTCTTCAAACTAGCCACCCTTTGCCTTGATGACAGCTTTGCACACTCTTTGCATTCTCTCAACCAGCTTCATGAGGTACTCAGCTGGAATGCATTTCAATTAACAGGTGTGCCTTGTTAAAAGTTAATTTGTGGATTTTTTTTCCCTTAATGCGTTTTGAGCCAATCAGTTGTGTTGTGACATGGTAGGGGTGGTATACAGATAGCTCTATTTGATAAAAGTCCCAAGGCCATATTATATCAAGAACAGCTCAAATAAGCAAAGAGAAACGACAGTCCATTACTTTAAGTCATGAAGGTCAGTAATCTGAATAATTTCAAGAACTTTCAAAGTTTCTCAGTGCAGTCGCAAAAAGCATCAAGCGCTTTGATGAAACTGGCTCTCATGAGGACCGCCACAGGAAAGGAAGACCCATAGTTACCTCTGCTGCAGAGGATACGTTCATTAGTTACCAGCCTTAGAAATTGCAGCCCAAATAAATTCTTCATGGAGTTCAATGAACATACACATTTCAACATCAACTCTTCAGAGGAGACCACATGAATCAGTCCTTCATGGTCAAATTGCTGCAAAGAAACCACTACTAAAGGACACCAATAATAAGAAGAGACTTGCTTGGGCCAAGAAACACAAGCAATGGACATTAGACCAGTGGAAATCTGTCCTTTTTTGTTTTGATGAGTCAAAATTATATTTGGTTCCAACCACTGTGTCTTTGTGAGATGCAGAGTAGATGAACATATCTCCTCATGTGTGGTTCCCACCGTGAAGCATGGAGGTAGGGGTGCTTTGGTGGTGACACTGTGTGTGATTTATTTTGAATTCAAGGCACACTTAACCAGCATGGCTACCACAGCATTCTGCAGCGATACGCCATCCCATCTGGTTTGGGCTTAGTGGGACTATGACCCAAAACACACCTCCAGGCTGTGTAAGGGCTATTTGACAAAGAAGGAGAGTTATGGATTGTTGCATTGGGTGACCTGGCCTCCACAATCAGCTGACTGCAACCCAATTAAGATGGTTTGGGTTCAGTTGGACTGCAGAGTGAAGGAAAAGCAGCCAACAAGTGCTCAACAAATGTGGGAACTCCTTCAAGACTGTTGGAAAAGTATTCCAGGTGAAGCTGGTTGAGCAAATGCCAAGAGTGTGCAAAGCTGTCATCAAGGCAGGGTTTTATGTTCATTTTGTGTATAGAGCAAACTTCTGACAATACAAAATTCTTCAGATCTCCAAGGGAGGGGTGACAAAAACATGATTTTGGAGGTAGGGCATCACGCAGAATAGGGTTAGCCAGAATGCCCATAAATTGAACTTTTGACATTCATTTGACAAAAGCTATATCCCTTCTAGCCATGACTCACAAGAACAGCCAACCTAGCATTTTTTTTTTTTTTTTTTACAAATCAATGCTTGGAGTCAAAGTATTGCTTTTATATCGACCAAAATAATATTGCGATATTAAACTATATACACCCCCATCACTACTCATGATACGATACTTCTCAAATTGTCACCCAAGTATTACAATTCTATATGTATTGCGACTCGATAGTGTGATTTTGGACTTTTTCCACACTGTTTACGTTAGACTTATTCTACAATGGAATAAATATATATATTTTTCATCAATCAACACACACTATCCCACAATGACAAAGCAAAAACTGTTTTTTAGAAATATTAGAATTTATGAAACCACATTTACATAAGTACTTTTTATTCAGTACTTTGTTGAAGCAACTTTGGCAGCGATTACAGCCTCTAGTCTTCTTGGGTATGATGCTACAAACTTGGCACACCTGTATTTGGGGAGTTTCTCGCAGTCTTCTCTGCAGATTCTCTCAAGCTCTGTCAAGTTGGATGGGGAGTGTCGCTGCACAGCCATTTTCAGGTCTCTCCAGAGATGTTAGATCGGGTTCAAGTCCGGACTCTGGCTGAGCCACTTAAGGACATTCAGAGACTTGTCCCGAAGCCACTCCTGCGTTGTATTGGCTGTGTCCTTAGGGCCGTTGTCCTGTTGGAAGGTGAACCTTTGCCCCAGTCTGAGATCTTGAACACTCTGGATGTTTTCATCAAGGATCTGTCTGTACTTTGCTCCGTTCATCTTTCCCTCAATCTTGACTAGTCTCCCAGTCCCTCCTGCTGAAAAACGTCCCCACAGCATGATGCTGCCACCCATCTTTTACCGTAGGGATGGTGCCAGGTTTCTCCAGACATGACGCTTGGCATTCAGGCCAAAGAGTTCAATCTTGGTTTCATCAGACCAGAGAATCTTGTTTCTCATGGTCTGAGAGTCTTTAGGTGCCTTTTGGCAATCTCCAAGCGGACGACCAGCTCTAGGAAGAGTCTTGGTGGTTCCAAACTTTTTCCATTTTAGAATGACGGAGGCCACTGTGTTCCTGGACCTTCAATGCTGCAGAAATGTTTTGGGACCCCAGATCTGTGCCTCGATACAATCCTGTCTCGGAGCTCTACGACAATTTCTGCAACCTCACGGCTGGGTTTTTGCTCTGACATGCACTGTCAACTGTGATCTTACATAGGCAGGTATGTGCCTTTCCAAATCATGTCCAGTCAATTTAATTTACCACAGGTGGACTCCAATCAAGTTGTAGAAACATCTCAAGAATGATCAATGGAAACAGGATGCACCTGAGCTCAAATTCGAGTCTCATAGCGAAGGGTTTGAATACTTATTTACATAAGTTATTTCCGTTTTTTAAATTTTACATACATTTTCAAACCTGTTTTCACTTTGTCATTATGGGGTATTGTGTGTAGATTGACAAACATTGTTTATTTTTAATATATTTTAGATTTAAGGCTATAAGTAACAATGTGGAAAAAGTCAAGGGGTCTGAATACTTTCTGTCTGCTGCAGAACGACGAGAGAGCATGAAACAATTTATGATCAGTCATTGAAATAAGTACTAAACATGTTGGCTCACTTTTGAACCATTTAGAACCTGTAGCGGCCATCGACGGCATTTTTTCCCCAAATTAATATATTTTCAAACAATATCTGTCAAACATCGCAAAATGAACTTGCTTACAACCTGTTGTCGTATTCGCGTGCCTGTCGTCAACAACCATAAACTGGAAACAGGGTATGCTGTATCTGTTGTTTGGTGTTACTGATTTGGACACGTCTTTGAAAGCGATGATGTTTAGTGAAATAGCTAAGCAAACAGCAGATATACATTACCAGTCAAAAGTTTGGACACACCTCATTCCAGGGTCTTTCTTTATTTTTACTCTTTTCTACATTGTAGAATACTAGTGAAGACCTCAACTATGAAATAACACATATGGAATCATGTAGTAACCAAAAAGTGTTAAATAAATCCACAATATATTTAGATTCTTCAAACTAGCCACCCTTTGCCTTGATGACAGTTTTGTACACTCAACCAGCTTCACCTGGAATGCTTTTCCAACAGTCTTGAAGGAGTTCCCACATGCTGAACACTTGTTGGCTGCTTTTCCTTGACCCTGCAGTCCAACTCATCCCAAACCATCTCAAATGGGTTGAGATTGGGTGATTGTGGAGGCCAGGTCATCTGATGCAGCACTCCATCACTCTCCTTGGTCAAATAGCCCTTACACAGCCTGGATGTGTGTTAGGTCACTGTCCTGTTGAAAAACAAATGATAGTCCCACTAAGTGCAAACCCAATGGGATGGCGTATCACTGCAGAACGCTGTGGTAGCCATGCTGGTTAAGTGTGGCTTTTAAAAAATTCTATATACGGATGATCTCTGCATGCGCTTTCCCCCCGTAGCGTACAGGCTGCTGACTGAACACTCTGCCAGTCTTTTTCTCTCGCTCTCTAATTCCTTCTCATTGTAAGTAACAATGTCACATGGAAATGTTATTGTATTTAGAAAAGGCCTTTTCATTGTTAATTAATAAAGTAGATTTATATTTTTTTTTTTGCTCAAAAATGAATACTCACAAGTAATCAAATACTAACGTCCATTCGAATTTTCGAATATGCCCATCCCTAATTCAGATGGCCTCTAATACCACATTTGTGTGTTGGGTGGCTGAGTTAAATCCTTTACCTAAAGCCCTAAAGTAAAGTGTGGCACATTTCTCCCGTAAGCTGCTTAAACGACCACACCAGTAAAAATCCACTTTTTTTTTCAAGCTGAAAGACGATGTCAAAAAGTCATAATTTTAGTCAAAGTATGATACATTTTTGATTTGAAGTGACAAATCTGTGTGAATGTGGTTTCTTTTCCTATGATATGACATACAAATAATTTTCAGCCAACTTTTTATTTCAGGGCTGGGTTTTATTTGAACGTTACCACCCACCAACATGGCATTGTTTTATTAATCACAAATGGCTCCAGAGTTGTTCCTCTTCACAGCTGAGATGAGCCAAACAGCCTTGTGTCCGCCTGGAGGTCCAAACGTATGCTTTTGCACTGCAGCTATTTTGATCAGAAAATGATCATAAACCATGGTATAATATTGATCATGTTCACCTTTGTTTTAGCTAGTCTGTACAAACAAAATGTGTATATACAGTGCGCTCCGAAAGCATTGGGACAGTTGACATATTTTGTTTGTTTTCAGCTCTGTACTCATCAGCCATCTTTCAATAGTTATCCATATTACCGGAACTTCATCTCATTCTTTCAAACAATTTTTTTATGGCGGATTCGTGGCTGCAATAATGGAAGATGCTATAACTTTGGAGATTGGCCAGTGATTTCAATGCTTATGACATATGCAGCTCCAGAATCAGCTGGCTAATCTTTTGAATACAGTGTAGTGGAAGCTAATGTGCATTTCTTCTCCGACAAGAAATTACGTTGAAATAGGGGCGTAAACTTCCTCTGCGGGGGGTTCTTTAAGCCAGGGGGTCTGAGCTACTTAAAATGAGACCAACTCACACACCTGAGATCTCTCGTACGCAGACATACACAAACACACACACACACACGTTTGCACATTCTCATACTTTAGCACATACTCTCTTTCACACACACGTTCTCACTCACTTCTAGGCCAAGGGTAAATGTTTGACTTCCTGGTTGACTCTGTATAACTCCACACTACGTGTCCCGCTGTAATTGTTGTGACTTGTCTCTGTAATGTAGGCTGAGATTATAGTTATTTTAATGCACTGGAAACAAATCTGATCACTCCCACCCATGCCTTATCAGCTTTATGGTTTGATTCAAACTTATCAGCCACTTAACCTGCTATTGAACCTCAGACCTTGTTTACTAGTCTCTCACTCTCTCGGTGGCCTTGCCTTGCTCTTTGGTGTATGGGTTTATTGTGTGTGGAGGAGACGGGTCTATTCTATACTGCCCGATGGTAACGGTCTAAAATGGTGTGAGATTCTTATGCAATCTTTTTTTGTTATTCAGGTGACTTCATGTGGTTTGCTCAGCTGGCCTGCCCCATGCCATGTATCGTCATGCGTCCCTGAAAGTGCAATCTTGAGTCCCACGAGAGGGCTGATAATTTGGGCCAAAAGGGTGTGGGTAGATTGTGTTATCCAAAAGGAATGTGTTCCAACAGACCAATTTGGTCGAGGAGAATGGGGCGTTGTAATCTGTCTAGCGATCCAATAGTTGCGAGTTTGCGTCGGGGAAAGCTGTAGCGTTTTAGCTAACCCTTAATTCTAAACTTAAGCCAAATCCGCTAACCTGCTATGTAAATTTCCCTGACATTTGTCGTTTTAGTTCCCCTAAACTTTTACATCAACTAACAACCTTAGTTGTTAGTTCCACCAACGTAAATCCTCCCCATAACCCTCCTTTGTTATGGCGCAACCTAGTCTCAGAGATGGATGTATAATAGGGAAAGGGGGATACCTAGTCAGTTGTCCAACCGAAATGTGTCTTCCGCATTTGAACCCAACCCCTCTGAATCAGAGAGGTGCGGGTGAATGCCTTAATCGATTAAGGCATCCACGTCTTCAGTAAACGGGGAAAACTATACATCCTCCAAGATTGTATTATAAATGACATAATCCAATTCATATGCTATTGTACAACCGGGTAAGATTTAGGATACCATATGTCCTATAATTCGTATGATATTTATTATCAGCTATTCCATTCATAATGTTACCTAACATAATATATCATACTGCATGGAGTGTCACAGATTTACGAACAGAATAATGATTACCCTGAGACCACGTTGACTTGGTGGGTCACAAAACTGGATTGGGTCATTGCTAAACCGTTTTTGGATTCATTCAGTCATAGTGCCTTATTCATTGTGTGTACTAGCTCATCCTAGCCAGCCTCCTTTCTGGGGTCCCCTCCCCAAGTGTGTGTGTGTGTGTGTGTGTGCCCTGTCCCATCCCCTTCATTAGGATCCTGAAAGTGATCACTCAAGCGGAAGACTTCTCCTTTGTCCCCCATAGGACCATGTTATCCTAGAGAACCACTCCATGTTTACAGTATGTCACAGAACAGGAAACCAGAACTGTGACTGTCCAGGACTGCTGGGTACAAAGTGACCGCAGTGACCTCGCTGACTGCCTTGGACGGCGCATCACGATTCAACCGCCGTGATCGACACTGTCAGTTCCCATTGTGGCTTGGTTCCATAGCTGCACGGTTGCCATGGCATTGCTGTGCAGGGCTGTCACGTACCAGGAAGACGGTCAGGCATACAGGACACCAACTAACAAGGTCGCCTCTGAGCCCAGAGATCAGTTTGAATTGATATGGTGGAACTCCAAACGGATGCAGATGGGAATACATTTTTTATTTATTTTTTAATTAAACTCTTTCCACTCAGTTGGTATTGCTTTGTACATACATCCATATCAATAGTGTATTATGAGTTACATCACCAGCGCATGGCCGGCTCTGTCCCATTCCAGCGCTTATCCTGTAGCGACAGATGGACAGAACACAGGGAAGGGAGGGTGAGAGCGAGAGTGGATGAAGATACTTTCTCTTTCTGGAGAGTTGCAGAACAGCACATGATAGGGCAGTAAACTCGGTGCATGAGTGGAGAGGGAGAGATGGAGAGCGACCGAACAAGGGAAGAGGTGTAGATGTCGCACCCTCTCTCTGTCCAGAGACTTTTCAGGGAGGACCGGACAGCAGGAAGAGGGAAATGGGAGAGGAATTTACTTTGGACCTGTCGATCAATTACACCATCCTGGACTGCGCCGTAAAAACCAGTAAATTAGCAGGGCAGAGGAGGATGAATCAACAGAGACATTCCTACACTGTTTGACGTTTGCAAGGGTTTTGGGGGTGTGTGTGTGTTCAGTGAGTTATCTGCTTGTGATCCTGCTTTTGTGTAGATTTAATATCGACTAGTTCTGTGTATGGTTGATGGTCAAGGTGTGTGTCTGTAGTTACCTGGAGAGACTGAGCCAGCCGTCTGCTCCTGTGGGTTTTGTGTTACCTGAGCTCCACCGGCTTGGCAGCGGGACAGCAATCACCTTTACAATAGGACAGGGTCCAAAACCTTATCGTTGTTCTGAGGAACTGTAAAGGCGGTGTGTTTCAAAGATGTGTGTGGTTCTGTGGAAGTCTTGTCTCGGAGTGGGAGGGGCCAGGAGAGGCACATGGGACAGAGTTGGCACAGGTGAGATATAAAAGCAGGCGTGTGTGTGTGACCGTGTGTATCTGAGGATCACACTCACTCACCTCTCGTCCGTCTACGTCTGTTGACCGGAGAACAGACTTGGGGATTATCGGACAGTTGATGAGCTTTAGGGCACTGCCATTGTCCAGGGGATCAACACACACAGAGGAGAACTTTTGAACTTAGCTGCAGGACAGAGATTATAGTACAGGACAGAAATTATAGTACAGGACAGAACTTTGGAAGTGTTCTCGCTGTGGATACGCTTGTTGCCATCTCTCGCACTCAGTCTTCAGCTCCCCAACTCCTGACAACTGCAAGGACTCGGACCACAGAAGATACGCCTGGAGCTCTGACTGCCATTCACAACTAGACCTCAACAAGAATGGAACCCCCTCCTTCATAACAGCTTATAAGCTATCATAACAACCTGTGGCTCTTCAACAGTTCCTGTCCCATTCAAACAAGTGAGACCTTGTTTGTGGGAGAACGGAGCGAACCAACCTGCCAGTCTCCACAGGGGGGGGGGGGATCATGTATGTGCTTTGCACCCTGGTGGTACTGAGTATCCACAGCCTCTTTAAGAGCCGACACAAGACCCTGGACCCCGGCGACAAAGAGGCTGGAGATGGGGCCACGTTGCCTGGGGACAAGGCCCCTCCGCTGGGGGAGGGAGGCAGGGTAAGGGACCCCGAGCCTGGAGGTCTTGGAGGGGGTGTGGGGCCCAGGGAGAGAGGGGTGACTGTAGCCCTCTCTCAGGGGAAGAGGCAGAGAGCTGTAGACCGTAAGTCTGCAGGTTGCAACTGCGCAAACAAACGTAGAGGTGACCGGGAGCTGCGCTGCAGCCAGGGCAGGCTAGGATGCCGAAGAGGCAGCCTGGAGAATGTGCCGGACAGCAGAAAACAATTGCAGGTGAGAGGAGGGGAAGACTGGGATGGAGGGTGTTTTGAGAAAGGAGTAGAGACGATTGGGGTGAGGGCATGCTAAGGAGAACAAGAGGGAGGGGGAGGGGTGTGCCTAGATGTGCAAACCAGCACGTAGGCACAGGTATGTTTTGTAATGCCATGCCAGTCTCACAGACCCAGACAAGGCACCAATCTAATTAATCAAGTACCAATCATAAATATTGTGGTACAGAAGTCCTGAGGTTTAAAATTTGATTCCAGATTATGTTGAAGTCCTTTATAATGAGAAGCAGCACCATGTTGGTTTAGTTTTTATGTAATTATGTGCTTGTGTGACTGAGTTGAAGAGAGAATCTAAGCGCTGCTCCAGCAGTCTTAACCTTTCTGGGCTAATGAAAGAATGTGGGTAGTAGTTTATGGGTGATTATGGGCCTTGGCAGTTCACCAACGATTACCTTGAGGTTCACATTAGTGAGGAATGTGATGACCGTAGCCCATTTTCCTGCCCTCCATCTCACTTTTCCCTCTTTCTCTCCCTTATTCTGAAAAAATTGTCACCCTCCTGACTTTCTTAATTTCACCCTCCCAGTGTATCCTTCTTTCCCTTCTCTCTGACCTACCTGTTCCATAGCACAGATGTGATGTAGCTAGCTTTCATTATCCCACATTAGCATTGGAGGTAAAAGCCCAGTCAAATCCCCTCCTAACCTGCTGACGATATACCTATTGGTGGTGTGAGAAATGAGTTACGGCAGTTTGCGTGCTGATGCTAAAGTGGGCCGTAATGTCCCTGCGTTCCGGGGGAAATGGATTCAGATCATTGTTTATGTAACCATGTTGTTAATCTGAGGACAGCAACACACTCTCTGCTCTGTGTGTTTCGGGTAAAGTGGACTTTAATCCCTCACAATGCTATAATTCTGGCTGTTGGTCCAATGACACATCATAACCTTCACCTAGGGCTGGGCGATATGGTCAAAATATCATATCGTGGTATTTATTTATTTTTTAAGAATTTGGACTGTAATGACAGTATTTTGTTTTTGCGTAATATACGTTTATACATTTGCTTTATGAGTAGTGTGTGATTCAACTTCAACCCAAAACAAAATTCTGCATTTTCATCAATTTCTGCATTTCCTGCACTCATTTGAGATCATTTCCACACTGCCACGTAGGGCTGCACTATATGGGCAAACAATCTGATTTGACTTGCGCTTTAGAGCAAAACACTTGGTGTAATCATGGAAATAGAATGAATGCCGTGTTTGACATGACAAAGAAAAAATGCCACGGACTAGTTGTGACAGGGTAGGAACCAAAGTGTTGATAATTGTTTCCTAGGGGACCCTATAATTTTTGGCTACTTTGAATGTTTTCTCTTAGCTACCTCATGTAGCTAACATATTCATGCTTCACCTATTCCTTTTTGATTTGGAAGATACTGCTGCACAAACATGCTGATTTAGAACTATACCTGTATACCTGTATTTTTAGGCTGTATATTTATTAGCGAGCTAGCCAGCCAGGTAACAAACGATTAGCATTAGCGGCTAACAAGATTTTGGCACAACGTCCTAAGAATAGACAAACTAGCTGTTTGCAGATGTAAGAAACACAAACTAGTAGTGTAATTATAGAACGCCAGTGGATTTATATTAAGAAGCTAAGTGAAAGCAGTGTTGTTGTCATCAACATTGTTGCATGTGCTGCATTGACCATGCAGACTGAACACAAGTGCCTCGTTGTCAAGGAACAACAAATGTGTTCCTTGAGTGACGGGGTGGGGATAGGACTGTGTGGAAAGCAGAGAGGAGAGTGATGACTCAAGCAGCGAAGTAAACTATGAAAGTGACTATGAAAGTGACGTTACACTCGGCATATCACATATCACATTTAACACATTTTAACTAACTGCTCTGCATCAATACCGGTATATTGTACAGTATACCGCCCAGCCCTACCTTCACCCCACCCAGTCACCCAGTCTCTCTCAACCCCACTCTCCTGGTCATATGGAGGGCCCTCTCTCTGAATCACCCTCATTTTGACATTTGTCCCTGTAAATCCCCAAACAACGCTTTGGTTACACAACTAAGACTTTGAGGGAACGCTAAGGAAGTTTGATTTAAGTAACATTATCACAGAGGGAGCATGGTCACTGTGCAGGCATCTGATGTTCTCTACATTCAACATCTACAACATGATTAATAAGTAAAGGACAAACTACACCAGGAACTTGAGTATTCTGATAACGCTAGAATAATGCCTTGCAAATGGTGTGTTCATGTTTTACCGTTGTGCTCCTGAAACGGGTTACCTGAGCCAAGGTATAGTGTGTTTCATCTTTAATTCCCTGCGGTACAGCGCCAATCCCCTGAACACCTTCTGTGTGTGTCTGCTAGTTTTTCTATATACACACACACACCAGCCTTTACCTCAGTTTCCCTCAGTATGAGTAGTCACACAGACCTGGTCTAGAAAACTCCATTACCCAGCAGTGAGGAGTGAGGGGCTCTGGCTTGAGTGTTAGTGAATTGTCAGTGAAGCAGCTCTCACACACGGTGTAATTTACAGTACTACTTGTTTTGATCAATATACCTTTGAGCAGTGGCAGCCATAGGAGACCATATGTTCTTTGTGTGTGCATATTTCAGTGTGTACTTTTAGTTACACTGTGTGGCTTAGGATCAAGTGTATGGCTTAGGATCAAGTGTATGGCTTACGGACAATAACAAGAGTGTGTGTGTGTGTGTGCCCTTGTTACAAGAGCCATTTTTCCTTTTAAGTAATAAAGAATGTGAGGAGACGCATACGTGCACACAAACACAGTTCTCTGTTAAATATTGCAGGCAGAGGGAAGAGAGCTGAGAGGAGCCACGCTTCATTTGTGGCTGAAATATTTATTTATCCGCAGGAGAGCGAGGGGGAGCGACAGAGAGGGAGGGCACTGGAAGATGGAGAAAGGGAGGGGGAAAGAATGAGGGTGGCTACAGGAGTGAATGATGCTGGCTCCGATTCTGCTGTTACTAAGGAACGGAGCGAGGGTGTGGTGTTAGAGACGGGGGAGAGAAGGGGGGCTGGCTGGTGACTGAGTTCTCGCCGGGGGTGTGTGTTGATATGCGAGTGTTTTTCCGCCGCGTAAAGATGGTCTCTACAGCGATGCAGGGATGATCAGAACACAGAGACCGCAGGGTGGGAGGTGAGTACCGTAAAGAAAAGGAATGGATAGATGGGTGGGTGAGAAATGGAGAGAGAGAGAGAAAAGAGGGGGACATGTTGAGTGAGAGGTAGCCACTAGGGTTAGACGGAGAGAAATAAAAAGGGATAGAATAACTGCAGGAGAAAAAGAGAAAGGGCTGTCAGTGTTGTTTTTCCTCGAGTGTTGCATTTCCCTGTTGTTGACCGAGGGTCCCTGTATGGTATCTTTTTCCATCTGTCTTTGTTAAGGGTTTACCCATATCTAGTAATCCCAGTCCATATGGTGTCGTGCTGATGAATTGATCTCAACCTTATTCTGATGCATTGTTTTTTTTTTTTTTTTCAACCTCCCAGAGCTGTGTGATGTTGAGCATACCGGTTCTGACACTTGACGCATGGTGAAAGCAGATTCCTTCTGTTAGAGTCCTGCGCTAGCTCTGTCTGGCAGGCTATGTCTATCCTTTCTGTCTCAGGCTACGTCTATCTCCTTGTCCGCTAGCAGCATTTTAGCTACAGACTTATGTGCTAGCTGTCTAGTCTGTGTTTTTATAAATGTGCAATACAAGTACTCATTTATATAAGGAATTGGTGACTAGTTCTCATTCTGAGAAACAAGCATCATCTTATCCAGGTAGGCCACTTGATTTTAACATCTGAACAAAGTGAACGGGCTATGTTCTTCAAACAGTTGGAGATGGAAAGGAGGGTGTATTCATAACAGCTCAACTGTTCTAACTTGTTATCAAGCAAATAGATTAGCTGGCTACTCACTAGCATGTGGGCTTGTGCTTGAGAGATTGTTTGAGACCTACAGTATGTTAAAGGAAATTCCACCCAAAAACGATCTATTGGTATTTGCTTCCTTAGTCCATTGTTGATGTAGTCCCAAAATGTTTTGCATGTCAGCAATCCAGCTTCCAAGACTGACTCTCGAAATACAGCCAGTACGATGCAGTTTCTTAACAACTTGATTGCTGAAACAATGGTCTAATGAAACAAATACCAAAATCTAGTTTTGGACTGGGGTTTTCCTTTAATTTTCTATAATGCCTACTATGAAGTCGGTCATTATTAGCAGGTTAGTGTTTTTTTGTAATGAATCTTGTTTTGGAGGCAGCTCTGCAGAGTGGTCACTAGCTGGCACAGCCACAAAGTCATAAAATCTGAACCTATCTTAACCCTAACCACATTGCTAACCCTAATGCTTAACCTTAAACTAAAGGGACACTTTTGGATATCGTCAATGAAGCCCTTTATCTACTTCCCCAGAGTCAGATGAACCAGTGGATACCCTTTTTATACAATACTTCTCCATGCAGTTTGAAGGAAGTTGCTAACTAGTGTTAGCGTAATTGTTAACTAGCGTTAGCGCAACGTCTGGAAGTCTATGGGTAACTGCTAGCATGCAAGTAGTTACCGTAGACTTCCAGCCATTGTGCTAACTCTAATTAGCATTGGCTTGCAATTACCTCCAACTTCCTTCATACTGGATGCAGAGATATACAAGTGGTATCCACTTCCTCAGAGTTCATCTGACTCTGAGGAAGTAGATAAAGTGCTACATTGCCAAAATCCCAAAGTATCCCTTTAAGACCGAAAGCAAATTTTTTGTTTATATGAATTTTTACAAAATAGCCAATTTTGACTTTGCAGCTTGCCTATCTAAGGGAAAATCACTCAGTTCTGCCTCCAAGACAATACTCATGACAATAAAAGTAAACCTGCTCATTATTAGTGCATTGTGCATGGTTCAGGTTAAATTTTTAACAAAAATGTCATTTTCATAGACTTGAAAGCCAGATCAGTGATTATTGCAAAAAAGCAGGTTAATGTAATTATTTTATCAAAATAGTTTATTACTTATGGTTGTGGAAGTCTTATTTATTCACTAATATATATCTCATCTCGATTTAATTTTATATATATATAAAAATTCAATCGATGATTTTCAGGCCATATCGCTAAGCTCTACTTCAAGGGGGGGCTTCAGGCCATCTGACTGTACAGTAGGAGCTAGACAGTGACATACTGCCTGACCACAGGAAGCTTGTGCTGTCAGACTCCCTATAGCCTTGTGTTTAAATAATGTATGTTATAGGCTGGTAAATTTTAAAGAGCTCTTTGTTAGTGATACAAAGCCCTTGTCTCTCTCTCTAGGAGCACTAAAACAGTCCTCATAATTGGGTCTGTCAAAGCCCCCTTACAGGGCAGTGAAAACATAGTGAAATGTGTTTTGTTATTATTAAAACTCAAATCCTTAACCCCTTCGTCAGGAATGTTCCAATAAACAGGGCTTTAGTGGATCTGTAGCTGTGTTAGACTGAAAGCCCTCACCCCACAACGAGACTGAGAAAGGGGGCTTGTTGGACTGTTTTTCTATTCCTATTTTCATAGCCATAAACGGTCTTTGTTCATTTGCAATATTTTTGACTGTAGTCTATTTAAAGTTTAGTGTGCCTGGTGTTTTTTCATTCTAAGGTCATCTCCCTGTTGTCGTAGCAGAAGGACACAAATAGCTTCTGTCTATGTAGCCCTGAGGGAAACACTGATTCAACACACACATGCATGCTGGTTAAGTGTGCCATGAATTCTAAATAAATCACATACCGTGTCACCAGCATAGCACCATCACACCACCTCCTCCATGCTTTTACAGTGGGAAATACACATGCGAAGATCATCCATTCACCCACACAGCATCTGTTCATACATACAGTTGAAGTCGGAAGTTTACATACACTTAGGTTGGAGACATTTTTCAACAAAACTATAGTTTTGACAAGTCGGTTAGGACATCTACATTTGTGTATGACACAAGTAATTTTCCCAACTGTTTACAGACAGATTATTTCACTCATAATTCACCGTATCACAATTCCAGTGGGTCAGAAGTTTACATACACTAAGTTGACTGCCTTGTAAAATTCCAGAAAAGTATGTTATGGCTTTAGAAGCTTCTGAAATGCTAATTGACATAATTTGAGTCAATTGGAAGTGTACCTGTGGATGTATTTCAAGGCCTACCTTCAAACTCAGTGTCTCTATACTTGACATCATGGGAAAATCTAAATAAATCAGCCAAGACCTCCACAAGTCTGGTTCATCCTTGGGAGCAATTTCCAAACGCCTTAAGGTACCATGTTCATCTGTACAAACAATAGTATGCAAGTATAAACACCGTGGGAACATGCAGCTGTCATACCGCTCAGGAAGGAGACACGTTCTGTCTCCTAGAGATGAATGGTGCGAAAAGTGCAAATTACCCCAGAACAGCAGCAAAGGACCTTGTGAAGATGTTGGAGGAAACCGGTACAAAAGTATCTATATCCACAGTAAAACGAGTCCTATATCGACATAACCTGAAAGGCCGCTCAGCAAGGAAGAAGCCACTGCTCCAAAACCGCCATAAAAAAGCCAGACTACGGTTTGCAACTGCACATGGGGAGAAAGATTGTACTTTTTGGATAAATGTCCTCTGGTCTGATGAAACAGAAATAGAACTGTTTGGTCATAATGACCATCGTTATGTTTGGAGGAAAAAGGGGGAGGCTTGCAAGCTGAAGAACACCATCCCCACTGTGAAGCACGGGGGTGGCAGCATCATGTTGTGGGGGTGCTTTGCTGCAGGAGGGACTGGTGCACTTCACAAAATAGATGGCATCATGACATCAACATCTCAAGACATCAGTCAGGAAGTTAAAGCTTGGTCGTAAATGGGTCTTCCAAATGGACAATGACCCTAAGCATACTTCCAAAGTTGTGGCAAAATGGCTCAAGGGCAACAAAGTCAAGGTATTGGAGTGACCATCACAAAGCCCTGACCTCAATCCTATAGAACATTTGTGTTGGCAGACCTGAAAAAAGTTAAACAATTTTAAAGACAATGCCTACAAATACCTGACTATGTTACACCAGCTCTGTCAGGAAGAATGGGCCAAAATAAATCACCCAACTTATTGTGTGACATTTCGCTTGTTAAAATAAAGGCTGACCTGAAAGACCCAAGTTAAACAATTTTAAAGACAATGCTACCAAATACACTCAATTAGTATGTTAACTTCTGACCCACTGGGAATGTGATGAAAGAAATAAAAGCTGAAATAAATAATTCTACTATTATTCTGACATTTCGCATTCTTAAAATAAAGTGGTGATCCTAACTGACCTAAGACAGAGAATTGTGAAAAACTGAGTTTAAATATATTCGGCTAAGGTGTATGTTAACTTCCGACTTCAACTGTGTGTGTGTATATATAGAGATCTATCTATCTATCTCTACATGACCAAAAGTATGTGGACACATGCTCGTCATTCCAAAATCATAGACATTAATGTAGAATTGGTCCACCCTTTGCTGCTATAACAGACCACACTCTTCTGGGAAAGCTTTCCGCTAGATGTTGGAATATTGCTGAGGGAACTTGCTTCCGTTCAGCCACGAGCGTTAGTGATGTTGGGCAATTAGGCCTGGCTCACAGTCATCGTTTAATTCATCCCAAAAGTGTCCGATGGGGTTGAGTACTGGGCTCTGTGCAGGCCAGTCAAGTTCTTCCACACCGATCTCGACAAACCAATTCTGTTTGGACCCTGCTTTTTGCACGGGGTCATTGTCATGCCGAAACAGGGAAGAGCCTTCCCCAAACTGTTGCTACAAAATTGGAAGCACAGAATCATCTAGAATGTCATTGCATGCTGTTGCGTTAAGGTCTCCCTTCACTGGAACTAAGGGGCCTAGCCCCATACCATTATTCCTCATCCACCAAACTTTACAGTTGGCACTATGCATTGGGGCAGGTAGTGTTCTGCTGGCATCCGCCAAACCCAGATTTGTCTTTCGGACTGCCAGATGGTGAGCGTGATTCATCACTCCAGAGAACGCTTTTTAGCCACACATTGCATGGATGTGTGCTTTTTAGCCACACAAATAGCTGCATGGATGTGTGCACTGTCAACTGTTTTATTTTCACAAACTTAACTGTCATAACAAGATTCAACAACTGAGACATAAACTGAACAAATGACATGTGACTAACAAAATGGAATAATGCTGAAAAAATCAAAAGTAACACTAATTTGAAGATGCATCTCCTCCTTGTGGACTGCACCAGAGTGGCTCACTGTCAACTGTGTTTATTTTCAGCAAACAGGTCCCAGACGTGCTCAACCGTGTAAATATTTGTATTGAACATAACAGACAAGTATGGCTGGTGGCATTGTCATAGAGGTCGACTTTAATTTTTCAACGCCGATTTTTTTGTAAAAATTTAATTTATTTTTTTAAATATTTATT